>NC_134323.1:9946335-10028835 GCF_964195595.1 Calonectris borealis
TGAAGGTAAGAAGGATTTCGTCCCTCGGTTTCACTACGGGATGCTGTGATATCCCTTGGTAACCATCAGCTAAACTTATTTGGGGGATTTTTTTCTTTGAAGAGCCTACATTGGGAGTTTGAAGTTTTCTGGAAGAAAAGAGGCAGAAAATAAAGTAGGCTGGCTCCTGGAGGGAGAACTAGAGAAGAAATTTTTTGCATCAAAGTGTGACATTTACAACAGAAGAAATACTAGAGAAACTCGGGCTCTGGCTGTTACGGTGGAAGTATGTGAGCAGTGTCAGCAGGGAGGGGAAGAAGCACGGACAGGGATGAGACATAAACGGACAATGTAAACGTTGTCATCCACTGGGGCGTTTCACTACTGTCGGTGAAACAAATGCGAAAACAATTTTGGCATGCAGGTCTCGCAAACGTACTGAAGCAGATAATTCCTGCAGATTTGTGGAGAGGACAGTGGGAAACAAAGATAGTTGTGCTATAAGGAGTTGGATAGTTTCTGTGCTATCTGAAGTGGTGCTTGATAGGTAAGACTCAGGCAAAGTTGGAGAAAGAAGTAATTTTACAGTCTGAAAATAGCATCACTTGGACATTTTGAGAAGGAATGGTAGTTTGTGATTTGCAGAGAACTAAGCTGGGCAGTTCACTGTTACATTTTTCGGGAATAAATCAGAATATTCTTTATATGCCAAGGCTGACTAAGGGCGCATCTCTACTATGGGTGGATGTCATTGCAAAATAGGAGGAGTAACATTCTGGGAAGTGCATCCCATTGTAACAGTGTTAATATAGCAGCATGCTGTGGATGCCAGATCAACCTTTATGCAGCTTTTTATTGTAGCCTAAACTTCCATCATCATTATTGTCCTCTGAAATAATTTTATTTTTTGCTGAAAATCTGTAATTACGTATGCTTTCTATCAGCACTGATCTGTACTGAGATTGAGAGAGAAGTAGCTAAAAGAACAACTTAGGGATTATTTTGAGGCAGGCAGGGCTTCATCAGCCTAGGAATTGGTTTTGTTCACATGGAAATGGGCTGTATCTCTGAGGAAGACAAAAACAAGTATCCTGAGCATCTCATTAGTTTATTGCTGCCTCTTAATTTTTCTGGATTTTAATATTTCACTTTTTTTGGTTAGTGTATGAAGTTAATGCTGGTGCTTTGTAGTAACAGTGAGTGAGCACAGTGGATATTGGAGCAGCAAGTGGTTATTCTCTGTTGTCTTTGAGATCTGACCTGATTTCCTAACTGTCAGAAGTTTTGTTAGAATTAGGAGGGAAAGCCAGTGGCATGTTGAAGCTCTGGTGGTCAGGCAGCCATGTGCTTACCTTGGTAGTCAAGTGACTGGTTAATACTGAAGGGTAACAGAAAGAAATTGGGAGGGCACAATCTGAAAATAAAACTGGAATAGATTGTTAACTAATCCTTCCAAATTTTATTTATTAATTTTGTAATTATACCAAATGAAATCCTCACAAGCTACTCTGATTGCTTGGCTTACCTCAATTTATATTCAAATCTCAATAATATACGTTTCAGCTTTTTCTTAATGAGATGGTGAAAAATGCTATCCTGTGGAAGAGTAGGGGACACACATTCCAACATTACTTACAGTCACCTGTTTGCTTTTTAATGTTGCTATTGAATTTGTATTTAACTCGGGATTAAAGTATAAGTTGTCATACTTGAAATAAGGCTATCTTTAAGCCATGAGTTCTTAAAATTAAAAAAAAATGGCCACACAATTAGTTAAAGAGATTTTAAAAGTTGAAGGATGCTGAATAACAAAGACATTGTATTACTGTTGATTAGGTGCACAAAGCAGAGTTTCATGAAGACCTGTAGAGTCCCGCTGTACAGACAAAATGTTGGGTGTATCTGTGGCAGTGATGGAAGGGGAAGGGTCCTCACTCCTGTACAGAGGTGCAGGTGCTGCGTGGGGGTGCTGATGGGCAGAGCGCGGGGAACTTCCTTTGGGAACCTGCCTGGGACTGTGCAGAAACAGGCGGTGCCCCCGGGAGCTGCCAGTCTTGGGGAGAAGGGGGATAAAGCAGCAGTCCTGCCCTTCACGCAGACAGAGCTGAAGCATTAGTATTGTTGGCAGGCAGTTTGTTCCCTATGGGCTAGACAGCACTCAAACAGTAAAAAGTATTCCCCATCCTCAATGGTTGCACCATTTTACTAGGTAGCAAAGCTTTTAAATGCCAGCAAGAACTTGTCGGTGACTACCATTTACTCACAAGTGTATATCTCAGGTCACCTCTGAAGCTTTAAAGGGGTTTATATTTATTATTTTTGAAAGGCAGGTTTTTGTGTGCTTTTCAGAGTGGGTCTTTTTCACCAAAATAAGTGATTCATAATGACTGGATTTTGGTCAGATTTTCCAGATGACTCTGGAGATCATTTTTAGTGGTCTTCATTGTAAATTTAAAAAAATACAACCCAAACCAAAAAGACTCTGCTCTTTAAATATAGGTGACTTTGTCCAAAATGAGCTAAAGTACAAACTAGGTTTGCTTTCCCAGTTAATAAAATGTGCTATTAATGGGACGGTGAGCAAATGTCACATTCACATGTTGGTATCTATCAGAGCAAATCAAAGTCTACTGTTTGGCACAAGAGGTAAAAAACCCCACATTGTAATAAAACTGTCATAGGATCAGTGTCTCCTGCTTTGTAAATAAACATCTCTGCTTTGCCTCGGTATTTCTGTAACATCCGGAGACTATTATCCTGTGCTGCTGCTCTGGTTCATTGACAGTTTCACTTAAACAGTTAAACAATAATCTGAAATGGAAAATGTTCTGCCCATATTCCTTAATTCCTTTGTGGTTTTTTTTTCCCCCCACTGTTTTTTGTTGTTTTTTTTGTCAATTGCTTTAGTAATTGCATCTTATTTTTTGTTACGCAGGAAAATACCGAACTGCTCACAAACCTCATTCAAAGCCAAAAATATCAAACGTTTTTGAGGTAGATTTTCCAGCAAATGGAAGTGATACAAAATCAATGGGCCATTTTCAGTCCGAGGAGGAACTGTGGGCCCGCTTAGAAGAGCTCGAGAGACAAGAAGAGATACTTGGTGAACTTGACAGGTATAGTACTGCTGTAGCACAGTCAGGTTTGGAGTTTAGAAAGCTATAGGTGTGTGATTCTGTTTGTACACAAAGGATCTCACCGTAAGTGCAAATAGCTGACTAGACTGATGCAGTTAAAATTATAGTAGGTGGAAGAAGGGTGGAACATGAACAAAGTGTGCACTGCAAGGCCAAAGGGGCTAAAGTCTGCCTCTGCGCAACCATGGCAGTCCAACGTTATAGTATTTTTTCTTTAAGATGACAGAAAATGGGGAAGTAAAAGCCATTTCCTACAGGCTAGGAAAATCCATCGTTTGCAATGGAGGAGTTACACATTTAGTGTTTATTGACATCCTTGGATCTATTCTGATCCTAAAGCGATACATATGTTATTAGCCAGAATGTCACAGTTTTGGTATTTCCAGCTGACATGGAAAGGACATAGTCATTCTTATAGAGTATAAAAAAGGTTCCACAATCTGGCTAAAAATATAGCACCTGGATAAAGAAAATTATGTACAGGCTTGTTCATTATTTTGTATGCCTGTGTCTCTCAAGAGTATGAATTGCCTTAGTTCACTTAGATATTTTTCATTTCATAGGATGCCTGATACAGTTGAGACAAATGGAGAAGATACAACCTCCTCTGAAGAGGAGAAAGAAGATAAGAAGACAGATCTGAATGGGACGTATAGAGCAGAAGACTGTATTACTCAGGGCAACTTCCATAAAGAAGTAACAAATTCAGACTTGTTTGGTGGCCAGATTAATGGCTCTACTTATTATCACAGTGATGATGAAGATGACATAGATGTTGGAGATAACTCTGTTCCAACTATTTTTTTCTCTCACACTGTTGAACCTAAAAGGGTTTGTACTTTATTATTTTTATCTTTCTCTCAAGAGATTGCATAAAACATATATACCATATCTAAAAAGGAAAATTTTGGGTAATGTAGATAATGTGGAATGCTAACTGTAGGTGCCATTTAGTTGTATTTTTTTTGAATGCTTGAAACCCACTGTTTTAAATCCTGCAGTTTCAAGTATAGTATTAAAAAAATGATCTTCGAATGTATACCTTGCTTGTTCTGGCTTCCGGCTGTTATAAAAGGTAGTATCCTGTCTAGGAGTTTTTAAAATGACTTCTTACTTGACTTGAAATTGACTGTTGAACAGCTCAGCTGTTGAGCAGAGTTTGAATAAGCGGATTGTCATATATTATATGCAAAATCTATGCACATTAGTGCAAAGAAATGCCCCAGCCTAGAGCAAGTGGTAAAAAATAAACAGTTCATACTGTGAATGTTACCATTCATACATTTGTTTAACTTACCTATGCTTCATAGTCCCCAGCTGCTTGGATAGGAGAATGTCAGAAGTCAGTTGATCTGCAGCCTGGTGATTGTTGATTTTATGGTCTTGACCATCATTTGTGTTCAATTTTCAGGTAAGAATAAACACAGGAAAAAATACTACTTTGAAATTCAGTGAAAAGAAAGAAGAGGCCAAGCGTAAAAGGAAGAACAGCAATGGCAATGGCCATGCAGCTCCAGAACTGCCTAACATCAAAACCCCAGCAGACATTTACCGGTGTGTAATTTATAGCATTGGCACGTGAGCTTTCCCCTTAGCAGACCTTCTCTTTTCATTTCTGTTCACCTATAGTATGAAACCGAGCCTACTATTTCCTGAAAGAAACAGCTGGAACTGAATTTACTACTTAAAAATGAAAGTTTGTGGCTTCTGCATGGTTGCCGTGCTTTCATATCCATAAAACATTTCTGAGCTTAAAATTTCCTTTTCCAACCCGCAATTCACCATTTATCTACTTTTTCAGAGCTTCTGAAATTGAGGTAAATTTGCCAGTACATATCATCTGCATAAAGGAATACAGCAGTTTGTTACGTATTCTGGTTAATTCCATGTCATTTGCTTCTGTGTTTGTTTTCAAACATAACTGACCAGATCTATCACTTGTAATACTCCTCCTTTCCCAGTTACTAATTGCTGGTTTTTGTCTTTTCCTTCCCGTATCTTCAGAATATACTCAGGTCTTTGTTTGCATAGTTTCTCTTGCATTCTCTCTCCCTAACTTTAGTCCCATCACTGTCTCTATTCTCCATAAAATGAAGTGCTCACCTGTGAACACCCACACTCGGAGAGCTTAAAGAACAGTGTTGGGCTTAGAGGAGTGTATAAAATACTAAACTAAGGTGATGGGAGAGTTAAAACAAGTATTTAGGTTTGTAAAGATGAACACAGACACCTATTAGATCGGTTGATTAAGTGGTTGCGAAAATCACATTGCATTTGTATGTTGGTGTGTTCAGGCACTTAAACATCTTAAAAAATGTGTCACAACGTGTGAAAAGTTAAAACCCCTCCTGTAATTACAGTTGCTGGGGCTGAAGATGAGGTAAAGGATTCTTTCATGGTGCTCTCCCTGAGCTCTGCAAAGGAACTCCATCTTCTGTAGAGATATGCAAGTGTTTCCATGAGTCCCTGATGAATAAAGCTGCTAAGGAACAAGTAACACCCTTAAAACTCAGCCAGTCATTGGGCTCCTCCTTCACAAGTTTGATAAAAGTGGCACTGTCTTCTAATGCCACTCTTTCTCCTCCACCCACTCGTGACTTCTTTAAGTCATGGAGATGAAGTACAAACTAGGAAGAAGCCTCTTTTATCAGTTTACAATCTGTTAATACTTTGAAAAGTGTCTTCGTGTTGATTTGATCTTAAAAGCTGATTTTTTAAAATTTTTTTAACTGAAAGCAGAAGATTATGGCACTTGTCAGGAAAAAGCTTCATCCTTTCCATGTGCAATGAATGTTTCAAGTATTTGTTTTTTATATTCTACATTTGACAAGGACTTCATTCTAGAAAACTTTCCGTCATTGTGATCTTCTGTTTCTCTTTACAGAAACAACCCTGACAATCGTTTAGTTTACCTTTTTTCTAACTTTTTGTAACTCACACTATTCTGTTTTGTAACACTTTTCGAAGAGCTATACATTTTCTGCTGAAAGAGTGTACCAACTTAATGCTTGAATAAAGGGCATAACAGTGTTTGCTCTGCAGAATTGATTCTTGTACGTCGGTAAATAAAATGCCTCTAAAGGTACAGTATTGTAAGTCTGCAGCGAAAAAGTTGGAAAAGCACATCATAATTAATTTGTACAAAAGACAAAGCAAGATCACTGTAAATTTGTCATCTGATCCTGAAATGGTTTATTAAAGCTAACATTTTCCTTTATAGAGTCTTTGTTGATGTTGTGAATGGAGAATATGTCCCTCGTAAATCAATTTTGAAGTCTCGAAGCAGAGAGAACAGTGTTTGTAGCGATACCAGTGAGAACAGTGCTGCTGAGTTTGATGACAGACGAGGAGTTCAGAGGAGTATTAGCTGTGATGAAGCTACTCAGAGTGACAACAGCGAAGGCATACTGGAGGAAGAGGAGGAGGAGGGGCAGCAGCAGCTACCAAAAAAGCTTCCTCCCTCTTCAGGGACAACCGAGGTACAGTTTTTAATTAATTATTGATTGTTGGCAGGGATAAAAATGAGAAATCTAATGACTGTAGTTGCCTATACCATCAGTTTGATTTCTTTAAAATAATCTTCTCACTCCTACCTCGTTTGCTTCAGAAGGACGTTATCAGGTGACAAGCTTCTGTCATATGCATCCTAGGGGCAGAGGGGAGGAGACGAGTCAGGTGGCTTCCTCCAGACCTGAAGCTCTTCCGTAAAGATCTGACAAAGTAGTCACTTGCTGGTGTTACTGAAACCAGTGTCACGTCTACTGGGTCATCCTGAAAATTTCACTGCACGATATACAGCAGGATTAAAAAAAAAAGAGGAAAATCTGTGCTTCATAGTTGATGAGAGGGAAGAGTTGATTCTCTGTAACCTGTGTTGCACAGCTACTAGACAGCTAATTTCCAGGTGGTTTTTTAAGTTTTAAAACACACAAATATCAACTGAGTCATTATTTGGACTTGCCAAAGGCAGAGGAATTGCCCTGTGGAAGGAAGCGCTACACCTCTACTCATCCTATTCCAGACTAGGGCCATGAGCGATCCCAAACAAATCTATTTTCACACATTTGGAAAGTTCAGGGCTTCATCATAAAGGAGAGAGACTGTACGGCGTAAGGGAAAATGTGCAGTTGCTTGGTGACTGGATGAGCACAAGAATTAAATGTAGCCGCTGCTCTGAAATTCATGGCATAGAGTATTCTTCATTTTTATTTTGTAAGAACTTACACTAATTTTTCCAAACTAGATGAAACTAGTAGTTCCCAATGCAATGGGCAAGTTCAATGAAAACACTATTTTTAGAAAAATTATTTTTGACAAGAAATGAATTCCTCATAAAAGCTATTGTTTATCATCATTTTTCATACAAACAGCTACAGATGAATCCCGGCAGGATTCATGGTGGAAGATCCATCTGTAGAGTTAGCACTTCACGTTGTATACTTGCTGGAATATATTTGCTATATTTTTATAAAACATCTAAGTACACTTCAGAAGTTACCTGTTAGTCCATTTTCTGAATATGGCATGATTATTCTCTACAATATAATGTATTTTCTAAGTAACTGAAGGAGAAGTGAGCAAAACACTCCAGTTAGACATGCCTTCTTAAATGCTGTTGTTTTGCTTTTGGTTGTTTTTGTGGGTGTTTGAAATACATTATTTCTCCATTATCATTTGCAACACACTAACTTTTTTTCTTTTTGTTTCTAATTTTACCACGATCTTCTTAGGTTGTATTTGCTTACCTGTTTTTGAAAATGAGTGTGTTCTTAGAACAACACAGTTATATACAGGAACGGCTTTAGGCATAATTTGGCTATTGGAGCAGAAAACAAAAAAACCACTGCTTTTTTGCAGGTCCTGCAAGAGAATAATGGCTGGTTTGTTTTGGTTTGTTTTTCTTGGTAACTGAGTTACGAAAAAGCAGAACTAAGCATAGTTGATAAATCTGGTGTAAATTCCTTTGTGCCCAGTGTGAGCATCAAACCTTGGATGTAAACTGCTTCCCCTTGTCCTTAGGCATTCTGAATTTTCTGTTTTCAGTACATAGTAGGGTGATTTGTTCTTAAATATGTTTATGAAAAGTAGTTCTGAGTTGCTTTTTTTCCAGTGTTTTCCAAGAATCACGGTCATTTCTTAGCTAAGTTAAAAAGGATTAAGTCACATAATCGGCTGCATGTAAATGATCATTTTTAAACATTAAGTATTTTTATTAGACCTTTTATAGAGAGACATAGTTGGAAGCAAGTTTGCCGTTCTCTTAAGTATAAATTGCTTTCACCATTTTTTGATCATATTTGGTAAGGAGAAAAGAACAAACAAAATATGTGCTTGCCAATTTGTATGCAGTGTGTCAGCTTGATGCAATTAGAAGATATTAAGTCATAAAATATGACGTATGATGGAAATGCTGACATACTCCAACCTTGCAAAATGTCTCAATTTCTTATCCAAAATGAAACTATATATTACATCAGCTGTTTTATTTCTTGAGCATGTGTCAGTGAGGAAGCAAATTTTTAGATCATTTATGCAGTAGGAATGAGATTAAGTAGTACTTTTAAGACACTGTCTTTCATTCAGTCATCTTTGAACAAGCTGTATTTTGAGGTTAATTACAATTTGGTTACTTATGCAAGGAACAATCATTGATTTAAAGATATTTCTTTACTTTTGATTAAAAGAAGTAACAATCCTAATCAGGCTAATATAGGGTAATGACCTTATGGGCATAGCTTCACATTTGCATTTTATTAGCTCATTTTGAGTATTCTCTTCTGTTGTAGGCATTTTCCGGAACTGTTATAGAAAAGGAGCCTTTGTCTCCCTCCTTAATACCACACCCAGTCATCGCTCACCCAGTCCTGCCTACCATTCTGGAGCGAAAATCAGAGGAAGTTTTGTCCGAAGCATCAGAAGAAACTACAAAGAGGATTTCAAAATTCAAAGCTGCCAGAATGCAACAGACTAAGTAGGTCCTGCCCAGCCAGCCGAAGTGGGAGTACTCCTGCCTAGTTTGACGTTTGTTGAGATTATGTAAGACTATATGCGTTACACCTAGCTAGTTAAAAGGGTGTCCTATGTTAATTTGGCGTTGGTTATCTTTTAAACGTTTATTGGCAACATTAAAAAAAGAAAAGTTCAGTGTTTGAACACTTGAGTATTCATCTTTCTTTGTCGATTTCCCTCTGTGCTGTCAGCACCTTTGTATGTTTGCCTTATGATAGCAGCACTTGGGTTCTTTTTCAAAAACTGTTCCTTACATACATTGTTTTTGTGTTTAAACCTAAATACAGGCAGTTTTGTGCCAGCTGTGATGTTCTACATACCATATGGACCATTTTAAGGAAACTTTTCACATTTCAAATAGATTCACCAATTATATTGCATTACTTGCTTTAGCATTTTAAGACACACTTGTATTCACATTGTTGTAGGTTTTGCAACTAGGTGTCTGCTAAAAGTTTTTTTCCTTCTTTCAAACCTCTCTGATATCTCACTGTACAGATCTATAAAACGCTGGGTTCATGTACATTGCAGGGAAGTTTCTTTGATGGAAAAGGGTATTTTGTAAAATTAAATTTTCAGTAAAAAAGCTGTGAGAGTTGTGTGTTTTTTGTTGCTTTACTAGTAATTTGGAAACAACACGGAGAGGTTTTTATTTTGAACTTGCATTTCTAGCTTGAAGTGTTTACTACCACATGGACATAAAAGCAGTCCATTCTCTTCTGCCATTGTGTTTTAACCTCCTGCTAATGAATGTCCATGGAAATTGAATGCTCTTAAGGAGAGAAGCATAAACTCAGACTCTGATTACAAAATCTCCTAGTTCTTTTGTATACTCAGAAAACATTGTAATTGTCTTGGGAATGCCCAGAGGGAGTCAGCGCTAAGGAAAAATGTCTTAATGCTTCAACTTTATTTCAAAATGCAACAGCACTGCAGCACTCGGGGTACAGTTTTGTGTATCCTCCTCTTGACTGAGAGCAATCCTGGCTTTAGGAGTCCCTGCCCAGCAGCTCCTTCCTGTCCTCTTGCCATCCCCTCCCTTGTGCTGACACAGCTTTTGTTGGGGCCACCCCTTGAATGATAATAGGCGACGGAGCTGGGTTTAAAAAACAAACTACTGGGTTTGCGGTTCTTTTCAATAGTTGTGCGTGTGTTTTTGAAGCTAGCGAGTTCCTAATCTCTTTCTCAGCGTGTCTGTATCAGCAGTTAGAGGGGTCATGTGTTGAGCAAGGACAAGGGAAAACGTTGGCAGAGGGCACGGGGAGCTGGAGTACCTTAAACTGGTGTTACTGTCCAGCTGATGTCATCAAACCACAGCCTAAAAAGTGAGGCAAAAAGACTTGGGAGGCGTAAGGAAGGATTTGCCTTTGGCCACAGTTCTGTGGCTTTGTAAACACGCAGCCTGAGAGCCACCAGCATCTGGTTTTCCAAATCCTGGCCATCCATGAACAGGGCATCAGCTAATGCCGTTTCCTCACCTTCCCCTAAAATTACCGCGCCTTGCGCTCCTATCCTTTGCTCTCGGATCACAGCAGATTAGCTCATAGTGCAGCTTCATGCAGTAAAACAGAATCACTAACTCCCCCTTTTTCAATACTTTTTTCTCTCTTAAAAGGGAGGTGGAGGCCTTGGGACTTCTTTTTCTAAGGTGACTTTTAAAAAAGGCTGCACTCCATCTAACTCTGATGCTCTCTGCTGTGTCTTTGGGAAGGTGGCGTAGTTTCATGGGCAGAAAATGCTGGCCAAGTTGTGTGGCAGCAGGAGGGCAAGAAGGGGCCGATAGCCGGGCTGCCTGCCTGGGGGAGCAGCCCACTGGAGCCGCGGGGCTGTGTTTTCCCTGCGATACGGGGCAAATTGTGTTTTGCTGAAAGAAAAACTGAAGGGAAAGTCGTGCAGCCCTCCCGTGCCCGAAGCTCGCTGGCTTGGAGGGGGCAGTCTCCGTTTTAAGCGGATCCAGAGAATCACGTTGAAAGTGTTAATGATTAACTTGATTCATGCTCAAATGCGGATTTTTTTTTAAAGCATATTGCATTAGTACTAAAATAAGCCATCAATGCCAGTCCACCCTCTATTCACGGCTAAATATTTAAAGGAGGTTATTTATAGCTTCTTTAATGAATTCTTGGCTAAACAAAATGAAATTATGTCCTAGAAAAGTAGAAGCTATTTTGTAACCAGAACAGTGCAACTGTAAAATATAGTTCCATGAATATGTATTTTAAATAACAAGGGGTTGAGATCCAAGACTACCAGACATGGGTAATTAGAGGGAAAAGGAGAGAAAGAAAGAGAGAGAGAGAGAAACCCCTTTAAAAAGATTTATTTAGATATCTTCTGAAATACTTCCCACTTCTAGTTACTTCAACAAAACCAAATGCCCCTTGTCACCATAGATCAGTTTCAAATAAAAATTAATTCTTTGCTTGTTTTCTTTTTTCCCCCCTCCCCTTCTTTCACATCCCTGCTCACGGGAAAAAGTAGGATAAATGCACCTTGGGTTTTAATGAATTACGGCCTCGGTTCAGGGAAGCATCCTTACTCAGGAATGCACTTTGGCATGTGCTTATGTCTCAAAGATTTTGCAAAGAAGAATGGATTTAACCACATGCTTAAAACTAAGCACATGAGTGTTTTCCCTAATAGGGAGCCTGAATGTGTCTGTGCCCTTTCTGCAGTATATTTAATTGTCAGAGGGTTTGCAGGCTGGAGTGATCCTTCATCTTCGGTCTCTTCACTTGGGCTTTACCAGCAGATTCACTGTGCGGTGCCTAGAGCGGGAAGAGACGGCTGTAGGATTTCGGGAGAATGTTTGCAAATGCTAAACAAAAAAATCCACCAAAGCAGATAAAAACCTAGACAGCGTAAAAAACTGATCACGTGAAGGCCCGTCTCAGCCTTTGTCCAAAAATTTGCTTTTTCTGCAACACTGAAGCCAACGAGTGGATGCAGATGACCACCAATGCACAGATGAAGCAAACACTAGGATGAAGCAACGGTGCCCCAAATTTGAGGCATGTAGGGTTCCTGGTAGTAAATTAACCTGTTGAGATGAGTGTCTTTTTGTCCCCAATGCTGCAGTTAGAGATTTTACTCACTTAAATGATAAGGGTACAGTTTAATCGATTTCTGAAACATCCTTGATGGCTTTTCCTGCTGCCTCCGGAAGGGCTCCTCATCTCTCGGGGAGCGCTGCCGAGGGCTCCGGGCACGAGGCTGAGGACGGGGATTTTGGTTCTTCCCAGTGTTTCCCGAGAGGTTTTGCGTGTCCTCAGCAGGAAGGATGTGGCCCGGCTGGGGCTGGGGCGGCTTTGGCAGCTGGTCACCGGGGTGGCACAGGAACACGCGTGCTGGAAGGAGCCCCGTCCCCAGCCCCATCCCCGTGTCCCCAGCGCGCTTGGGCACAGGCGAGCGGTGCCAGCTGGAAGTGCAGCCAGGCACGGCTTCACAGGCAGGTGGAAACGCAGCAGGAGAAAACAACGGGGAAAGACATCGCTGCACAAGATGTCTTTGGTCCAAAATGAGAGTGGTGGCAGCTGCCTGCATGGGCACTGGATGGCCACGGGGACAAGTCAGTGTGCCCCAGCCGTGCCTCACTGCCCCGCAGCCGCCCCACACAGCCCTTTGCAGGGCCATGATTGCATCAATTATGCACTGCAAATTACCTGCTCCACTTCCATTCCTCATTGGTAGGCAAATTTAACTCTTTAATCTTCTTTAATTGGCCACAAGTAAGTTGGGTGCCTGCCTGTACCCAGAGAAGGGATCGTGTGGGGGGACAGTTCCCCTCCGAAGCTGAGGAAGTCCGGCCTGCAGAAGCTGAAGGAAAAGGCAGCGGCCGTTGTGCGTTCCGTGCAGCTGGGTCTGCGCCGGTGGCTGCGGGCCCGGGCTGGGTCGCTGGAGCCTGTGACGTGCGTTCAGAGGTAAACTGGATTTATTTCCTTCTCTCTCCTGTAAGACTAGTTGCACTTAGCACTTTTCATTGCTCACTTAGAGCATCTAAAGCAGCAGATTTTTGTATGTTTCGAGAGTGTCTAAACCAGCTGTTTTAGCTGTTCATTTTAACAAAGTGATTTATGTTGCAAAAAATGAGCTGGGATTAAAAGAAATCAGATGTGTGTATTTGGAATGCAATATTTTTGTATTACAAATAGCTCCATTCTAACCCACATTAACCCCATGATATGTGAATTTTGCCAACTCCCGCTGTGTCTTTTAAATCAAATCCAGTAAATCACTCCGAGCGTTCTAATTTCTAAACAAACTAGTCTTCCAATAGAAGTCCTTTAGCACCGTGCGGCGAATGAGACGCCCTGAGACAAATGGCGCATCCTCGCTGCCGGCGCAGTTCAGCCCACCGGCAGCCGCCGGCCGCGCACCGCCCCGCCGCCGCCCCGGCAGCGCCCCGGCCCTTCCGCGGCCGCCGGCCCGGGGCGGCGGGAGACCCGCCGGGCTTTCCCGCGCCGCGGGGCGCTGCGGCTGGGCGGGGGCGCGGGAAGGGCCGCGCGCCCCTGCGCGGGTGCGGGCGCGGGCGCGCGCTGCGCGGGTGCGGGCCCGGCCGGCGGCCTGCGGTTCCCCGCGCGCGCCGGTAGGTAGCAGCGCTGAGCACAAGCGACACCGGAAAGCTGCCAGTCAGTGATTATAATTTATTATTCATTTCTGTTATAGGTGGGGTGTGCAGACAGTTACAGTAATAATTACCAGGACTAGAGTGTTTCCTAGGCAACGGGGTTTTTTTCTCCATTCATGCTGTTGCAGAGAGTATGCCTGTAAAGCATGACATTGCTGTATTCGGGGGTTTGTTGCCCTCCTGCTGCTCCAGGTTTGAGGTTAGTTACAGCATCATAAGGTGCTCTCGAGCATAAAAGGCTCCGGCTGGGATTAAAGCGCGCAGGGAACGCTATGGCTAAGTCTTCCCTTCTGCTGTTTCACTTTTAAGTAACAAGGTTATAAAAATGCAAATGCCATCTCGGGGTTGTTAATAACTAATATTGGGAAGAATTCCTGCAAGTTGTAAAACATTTTTTGTAAACAAAACCAAACCCGGGCGAGGTGGCTCCTTATATTTTACGACGGTCTCGTGAAAATAATATTTGCAAAAAAGGGACTTGCGGCTTGATCCAGCCTTGCGGTGTTTAGCGTCATAAATCAATGGGAACTGCTCCATGCAGCTAATGATAAGGTGGTATTTGTTGTTTATCCCGCTTTATGGTAATGGTTCGTGAGGAGGAGGGTGCCGTGTCCTTCCTGAAGGAGCGGGAGTAATCCTTGATGTGGTAACGGAGTAACAGAAACCACATCTATTATCAGAGATCTATAAATGAATCATATTATCCTACATTTTTAGGCTTACTAGAGCGCTCATTTTCAGAAACTTACATCAAGCATTGTGCAAGGATGAAAAGTAGTATTTTTCCATCCCTGCTGCATGAGGCAGAGGGAATTCATGATGCAATCTTGCACCGAGATGGGGAATTTTTACCCGTTAAAATTTTGAAGTAAGATGCTAAAGCATGATTACATCTAGAAAGATTGTAATCTGCCGGCGATGGGCTCCTCTCGGAAGGATGGGCTGTGGATTAATGGGGCGACCCAGCCTGTGGAGAGCTCTGGGATCCCGGCTCGTCGGTACAGTTTGATCTCTTTGAAAGGTTAATGGTGATTCTAAAACAAAAAATAACCCCCCCAAACTCACAAACGAACAAAAGGCTGACACATCATAACTCTCTTCTCAGCTGCCCTGTGCATACAGCCAGCTCCGAAAAACTCACCGGCACGTGGTCCACCCCGCTGCTGTCACACCTGTGGGGACTGGTCACCCGTGGGGATCGATCACCCCCCCCGCCCCTGCTGGGGTGACAAATCCCAGATTTCAGGCCACGTCGGGCCGTTGGTGGCTGCTGAGGAAAGTCAGCGCCGGCCCCTGCCCGGGCGGGAATGGGAGGTGAGCCTCCCGCTGCGCCCCAGGGCCGGAGCAGCCCCGTGGCAGCGGGCATCGCGGGTGTCTGCAGCAGCCTCCAAACCCCGAAGAGTTTTGGGCTCACCTGCGTGGGCCGAGCGGCAGAAGTTGCCTCTGCCCCGGCGCGGGAGCGGGGCCGCGCGTTGCAGCGCAGGGTGATGCTGCGGGTCCCCCGCCGCTGGTGCGGCTCCGGGGTCTGGCGTCAGCCCCCCTGCAGCCCCCCACGAGCGATGCCTGCTCCAACCCGTGGCACCCCCACCCAGCAACCCCCACCCCGCCCGCCGAGCGAGCGCCCAGGGGTGCGGCGTGCAACTGGGGCTGCCGGGCCAGGAGGGGCCTGGGTGAGCTGTCTGCCATGCTTCCGTCTTCATCGATGCAAATCGTTTACGCTAATTCCTTCAGATTCGGATTTAAGTTTTAAAGAAAGCTTCAAGTTACCTCAAAATAGCTTAGTAATTATTTTAATAACTTGTATGAGCAGGAACAATACCCACAGTGTCAATTCTGGCTCGCAAAATGTTTTTTTCAACTGTTCTGAGGAAAAAACAGCGAACAGTTCAACAGCTTAAATACAAGCGAGTGGATCTCCGGAGATTAATCTGTCTGGTGTTCCTCAGGTAAAGACTTCTGCACAATTTAACAAAGGAAATAATTTTCCTATTTTTATAATGCATGTCTCTCTGTGGTATAAATTACTAAAACCACGCTGCTTATCCCCAGTAATGTTATAGATGCAGATAATTTACTGTGTATCACGTTATCAGTTCATTAAAGAGATGCAATAAAATCATTATTTACTAAGAAACAGCAACCCTTGCAATATCTTGTCAGAGAAATTGGCTGATGCAAGAGGATCATATTTAAGCCTATATTCACAATAGCCCTTTAAACATTTCATCTGCTTCCCACTTGAGTTTTGAGGAGGGAGCTGGTGTTCCCGCAGCCCTTCGGCGGAGGCGGCAAAGTTGAGCGCAGCCCGGCTGGCCGCCGTGCTGGGGCCCGGTCCGGCGGCGTTGTCCCCCGCTCCCCGGGGCACCCTGTGCCCGCTGGGCTCGGCCCCGCCGTGCTGCTCCCGCCGCCGGCTCCCCCAAAAGGTTGCCAAAATATTAAGGGAGGTTTAGGCATTTCCTACCCCATCCCCCTCTTCTCCTCTGCCTAAAGATTACTCTGCATCCTAGACAAAGGAAATATTTAAACTGTTAAATCTGAACAAAGATACAGTCTGCGTATGACTTCTCTGAAGCCCTATAAAAATTCTTTAAAATTGCCTATTCACTCAAATTTACTGAGTGTAGCAAAAATGTCAAAGGCATAAAGTCAGAGAAGATTGAATAAAATAATGCAGAAAGACAGATTAGTCATGCACAGACCCACACAGCCTTTCACAGCACACAATACCACTTTTTATTACCGCTCTATCTTTACAAAGACTATGTTCAATACATAGAGGATGATACATGGTCAGTCATGTAATCTGCCTTTGATTCCAAGACTCATTTATCTGGGCCCTTTTCACAAAGACATTGATGAGAGATTTCAGTGTTTTCAGTGCATTGTTTTATTTATCATATATAATGGCTGGTGGAAAAAAATAGGAATTATGTCACAGATCCTGCATAAAGGAGTTGTATAAAAGACTCTGTGACAAAGTTTCGTAAAACACATAGCGGCTCGGCTCAGGCGTGCTCTTTTTTTTCCTCAACCCCGTCCCCCTCCTCGAGCACTTTGAATATTGACAGCTGTCAAAAGCCCTCGAGGAGACACGCTGCCCGCCGCCTCTGCCTGCGCTCGTGAAGCAATCGGAAAATTACCAAATTTTTTTTTTTTTTTTTTTGCTTTTAAATTTGAGCAATATTTTAATTGTTATTTTTAGCGATCCGGATTTATTATTTATACATTCACCAAAGAAAAGAGTCAGTCACAGTTTTGTATCTTGCAAATTTAATAAAGAACAGCCCTTAAGATAGAATTTCTCAGCCTGCCAGGATTGACAAAAGCCAGCTAATGCAGAAATGTCAACAGCAAACCTCATCAGCAGCCCCACCATGCCTTGCAATCAAGGGAAAGCTATGGCTTTACATAAACAGTAATATATAGCTATCTAAATATCTCTCCGTGTGTGTGTGGAGACACCGCCCGAGACATGGGAGGAGGAAGGGACGCGGTGCCCGGGCTCGGCGCTGCCGGCTCTCCTCCGCACGGGCACCCGGGGAAGGGCTCCGGGGGAAGGAGTGAGGGCTGATGCTCATCCCATGGGATGGGGGGCCAAATCCGGCGCTTGGATACACAGCAGTAAATCTGGAGCGAGCCCTTGGCATGATTGGGGTTGTTCCCGATTTACACCGAGCAAGTGAGGCTGCTTTGCCCCCTTGAGTCAGCGGTTTGGGGATGCAGAAGGAGATTCCTTTTCTCCTGCGTAGTGACGGGAGGTGGAGGGACCAACCCCTGCCCCCCCAGAACACAGCCAGGGCCACCCTGAGCGGGCAGCGCCGCCCGCGCGAAGGAGCCAGGTTTTATTAAACGCCCGAGCATCGGCCCGTGTGCGCTTAAATTGCGGACTTACTTTCAAAAGGTCTTTCAAAAAGCGTCTCGGTGGCTTACTGCGAAGGCAGGTTTTCACTGAAAGGCGGTGGACGCGGCCGGCGGCCGGGGAAGGGACCGGGCGGGCTGCGGTGTGTTGGGCGGGAGCGTGGGCACCGTGCAAAGGCATCCCTACCCGGCGCTGCGGGGCTGCGGCGCCCGCGGGACGGGGCCTGAAATAAGGGCCTGAGTTGGGAATTAGCCATAGTTCCAGCAGTTTTAGACCCCGAGCAGGGTCTCCAAGGGAGCAGGCAGAACGGCTGAGTTTGGAAATTAGGTGGAGGCACTGTATATCCAGCTCTGAGCTCTTCTATAGGGCTGGCAGAGATAAATCACGGAGGTATCCTTGACAAATATAGTAGCTTCCACTCAGGGCACAGTGTTAACCCGCACTTAAGGCTGAGGCACATGATTTAATAGGGAGAGACTTCGCGGCTAAAGAAAAATCTCTTGAGGAAAAAAAGTGGCGGCGATGTCGGTGGAGCCGGGATGATTGTGCCGGCCCCGGGCGACGAACACCCCAAACCTGCCGTGGGGGTGTCCCTGGCGGGCTGGGGACCGGGGCAAAGAGGTGCTGGCTCGGCTTGGGCAGGGAGGGGGCTGCCGGTGACCCCCGGGGACCCGCGGCAGGAGGGGGCCGGGATGCCGAGCCGGGACGGCCCCGCGCGTGCCGCCTGCAGCCGGCTCGGTCCCTTTAACCGCGGGGAGTGATGGAGAGCCCAAAGCTGCCGCTCTGCGAGGTCCCTATAATATAGTGCTGTGCAGCTGCAACTTAGATCGTGAGGAAAACAAAATGGGCCGACTGAAATGGAAACTTTTGTTACTTATAATGTTAATGAAACCAGTTTATCAGGCAGCGCAGAGGAAGTGGAATATTTAGTGCCATTTAATGTCTAATCATCAGCATTTCTTTGAATAAATCACATTACATTGTCTAAAACCTGAAAAGACGAAGCTGTAATAATTTTTAATATGTTGTAGTTTCATTAAAGGGACACCCTGTTTGCCATCTAGCCCTGTGCCTTTTAGGGGAGGTTGTACGCAACGTGAAAGTGTATTTGGCGGTTTCTGACATGGCTTCGTGACACGGTGACTCGGCGTCGGCACGACCAAACCGCAGAGCCGCGTGCTGGGGGTCCCCGTTCGCCCGCAGGTGGCTGGGTGCAGCGTGGGTGCTGCAAGCTCGTGGCCCGGCTGAAGGTTTGAGAAGCGTCCTCAGGCTCTTCGGAGCTATATCCTGGTGCCATCAAGGCTTTTTGTTTTAGCAGAAATGCTTCCTTTCTCAAGGCGGAATCGTGCCCTTCCCATTTTCTCCCACAGCATCCCGGCGTCGTCCTGCTGCGGGCCGGGGGCTTTGCATGCCCTACCTGCGAGCCGAAGTGCCTGTCCACCTTTTTAATCCTCCCGCACGGCCTCGGCATCGCTCCGGCGTGCCCTGTTGCCCCCCTCGGCGTCCTGGCTTGCCCCATGTGCCCCCGGCCCCGCCGGGTGCCACCCGGGGCACGGCTGCTCGCTGCCATCCAGCCCAGCACTGGGCACGAGCACTGGGCAGCCCACGGAGGTCCGGGTCTTGCCCACCAGTGTCTTGCTCATCGCAACTTTTAAGTGAACTGCAATGAACCTATAAGTCATAATAAAATGAAATGATGACAGTTGTCTTCAAATCCATTGATTAATGGAAATACGGGTAGCTGGACACAGACTATATGGTTATAAATGGTGCTGTCAAAATAAAATAATTATTGTATTAATAAGGAAGCTGTTCGGCATCGGCCCTACTGTACCTCTAAAAATATTTCAGCCCTTGATGTGTTTTGTGTTTCACGATACATCATGTGTTTTCCTGATGAGCGGCTCAGTGGTGCACTTTTTAATACAATTACTGTTTAGCAATGTGAGTCCCTCGGATCCTGGTACATGCACTGCAACTGCAGATGGATTTTTTTATTGACTTAATACTAGTTCTAACTAGATCCTGAAGATTGACTAAGTTGGTGGAGCACATACCACTTTCAAGCAGGAATGGGAAAAAACTAGCATATCTTATTGTACCTGAAACACTCTATGATACGTACTAAATATTATGACTACTGCGAGCCCTGCAATAATTGATTCACCCACACAGCCATTTAGTCTGTGAGCTGTTCGTTTTACAAATTCTACAATCTTTTAGAAATTCTTTCAGTGAAGAAGATTGCTGCCTGGCCTCAGATTCATTATGGTGATTGAATCCTCTTCAATAGAGAACTGTTTAAAGAGAGCACATCCCTGTGTGTCTCACTCAGAGTGAAGGCACATAGGTTAAAAGCTTGTCTGGGTGGCATAATTCACTGCTGCTGTGCCAAACAATCACATCTTATTGTGACCTTCATAAGATACAAAAAGGCAACAGTATGGAGCTAGGCTTTTTTTTTTTTTTTTTTTTAACCACAGCACAATTTTAGCTACCCAACATCTGAAGCTACCAGAATCCCTAATTAAATAACCAATTAATAATGTAGAATAGAAAGAGCTATTTTTTTCAGACACAAAATCATAATTAATCAGAGTACAAAAAGCTGCCTGTCTTTATATCAGGAAAATATAGACTAGGTATTTAAATATTCTAGCACACCTGAACCTTGGCCATCCGTCATTGTTATGACTTAAAACATCTCAGACTAAATTAGGTTTTGTTTGTATAGAGCAGTGAAAGTCAGATGGCTTGAATGACAAAATTAGAACATGCTCAAATCACTGAAACAAAACTGCATAAAAGGAAAGATGTGCAGGAGGAGTATTGCTCATGTTAAGCTGAAATCCTTCTTTGTGGGATTTTTTTTCTCCTCTCCTCAAATTATTGTTTGTAACAATAGAAAGCAGAGAACAGCTCCAGGAGCTCTACCAGTGTTCTTTATATACGTACCTTTTGGCACATTTATATATTAAAAGAAATAATATTGTTGTGTAGAGCTGAAGCATAACCTCTGTTATTTCTACTTAGTCAAGGAGATTCCCTAACAATGGATATTTTTCAAGGAAGAATATCTTTGAAACACAAGACTATAGTCATTTTGTATAGCACACAAAGGTCAGGTTTACCAGGAATGTATTTACATCTTTTTTACATTCAAAAGTTAAGGCTTTTTTCCCTGTGGAAGTTTGTGGTACATTTTGGTAAATTTAATCAAATGGATTTTAATAAATATTCCGAGGGGTTTATGTTTGCATGCTTCGTACCTTAGCCCCAACTATTGTGCACGGGCAAGAAAAAGTTCTGCCGTTTTGTTTGTGCGTTAATACAGAGGCAGAGAGGAATGGCTTTCTGGTCCCTGGGCGCGGGCAGCCGCGCGGCTGGGGAGCGGGACTGGGACCTCCCGCACGACAGCCTCCGCCGTGAAAATAGACACCACGACACGTGAATTGCTAAGTTTGGGCCAAATTCTGCGGCTCTTAATTGAGCAACCCTCTCGGTGACCTCCAGGGGCGATCTGCTCAATGAAGGGCTGCAGTATTTGGCCCTTCGTAATTGTTTCCGAGGTATAATTGATGAGAGGCTATTAATGGCTTCCAAGTTTGGTAAGTGTTTAACTTTGTGGTTCTTGAATCTGTCTTGTTTTAAGCATGTCGTAAGCCTTTTAACACCTTTTTTTAGGAGGAAATAGTTTTATAAATACGTGAGGCAAATGCCTACGTGACCTTCATGAGCGTGGGCACATAGATATATGATGCACACCTGTGTACTCTATACAGTGGATAGAAATCAGCAAATTCTCTTAGGCCGGTGCTGTACAGAGCAGGAAATTCTGTCTGTCTCTTTATAGTTCAACATCTCACCACAAAGGATCTCTGTCCACATAAAATTTGTTATTATCCTAGTAATAAATAATTTTTTGGTGACAGTTATAGTATAAGACTTTGTGCAGCGTTCTTTTATTGATAAAACAGCTATGAATCAACATACATGAACACAATAAAAATGTACAAAATATATGTATTATAGTTCAAACTTTGTCAATAGGGCATTACATTGATCCGTTCTCTTTGGTGTTATTTGCAGAGCTGCAGTGAGCGTTTCGCCAGCGATGCAAAGTTTGTTAAATTGCCTTGAAAAAAATAGTAGTATTGGTTGGGTTTCTGAAGCCCAACTGGACTCGTGTCCTGTTTTCTGGAGTTGTGAGTCTCTGCAGTAGACTCGTGGAAAGAGTACAAAGATGATGTCCCAAGGCTGTGTTAGATCACCTAACTTGCACATGTAGTGGAGAATGGCAGAGAAGGTGACGGAGGCATAAGGTACAGGACAGCCTTAGATGAACAAAACCCCATCAAACAAAATAATCAGTAATTAATAAAAAAAATATGTGCTTCATGTAACTTTCTTTTGTCTGAGTGCATGAAGGGTATGAGGAAGGTGGCCCTCACAGGAACGGTCCTAGGCCACGTGGCCGCGGCCGTGCAGCGATGCAGAGCTGTAGCCAGGCCATTGAGGCTGCTGAGCTGATCTGCCAGGTGCAAAGCTTGGGACATGGTTTTGAAGAAATAAATAATAATCAAAGAAGTAATTGCAAAATGGTCTAAAATGCTGCATAGCTTTACCAAGTGTAGATTACGCCAGACGAACCTGATATCTTGCTTTGATAAGATCATTGATTTTCTAGATAAAAGAAATGAAGTAGATCTCATCTCTCGCAGTAAAGTATTTGATACGGTGCCACGTGGGAAATTATTAAGAGAAGATAAGTACCTGAACAGCAAGACAGGGGAGGGAGATGGGGCTGGGTCACGCTGAAAGATGAAGTACCGGTCTAGGGAGAAGCCAACAGTTGCCTCTTGGGATCAGCCTCTGACCTGATCTTGAGGACAAGGAAACGTGCTGACGAAATTTGCTCACCACGCAAAGCTGGGAGGCATCATTAATACTGAGGAAAATCAGCGTAGCTTACGGGGAGAATGGGGCACTGTCAAGGAGCAGACGCCCGGGAAGAGCTGCCCTGCCCTGCCCTGCCGCCGCGGGAGGGAGGGGAGGGAGGTCCTGGAGCTGAGCCACCTGTCTCTAGCGGTGCAAGGAGAAGAGCTGGTGGACTCCACGGCCATGAGGGATTTTAAAGCTGATAATGTCTGCCTTAAACTGTTGCCTGTGAAAAACTTTGGAGAATGTCTTACCCAGTGGAGTTTCCTGATGCTATTCGGCTCTAATTTTCAGTTTTATTATTCTCTAATATCTCATCGAATAAACAGTTGCTCTGATCTTCCCTTCCTTATGTGCAGAAGTAGCCGATGGTAATGGTACAGGGTGCTTGAGATAGGAAGTAGTCAAGTGAAATGATGGAGGGAGCCACCCGCCCCTTTTCTGAAGTCTTGACGTTTTCTCTACAGAGAAACAAAGAGCTGTCACTCACTCCAGCACAGGGAGCGCAGGAGGAGGAAGCCCAACTGCAGTTAAATAAATAAATACAAATATATATGCATGTGCAGTCCCTATGCACGGGTACCTCGAGGGACCCCTGGTGCAGAGACCTCTCCTGGTCCCTGCTGTCCTTCACGGGATGGTCTCCGCAGCCCAAGAAGCTGGCGTGAAGCATGCGAGCAGACGGGGTGCATTTCCCTGCGGGGGTGTCCGCGGCCCCCCCAGCACCTCCGCACCACCCCGCTGTGCCCCATCCCTGGCTGGGGCTGCCCCCCGCCCACACCCCCATGAGGGTGCAGCAGCGGCGGGAGCCCAGGCTCTGCGGGTGAGGAAAAGAAATAATTTGGTTTCTAAATTGGGATTAGACATGATTGCAGCCGAGCCGCAAAAACTCTCAGGCCAAAAACCACAGAAATTGGGCATGTTGCTGAGCAGAGCCCATTGAGAATAGGAGGACGGTATATAAATACTGGCTCTCCGTGGTTTTGGTGCCTTGCTCTTATACTGCAAGTATTTGTGTGTTAAAAACAGTAAGAACAAGACATCTGAAAATTAGGATTCTATGTCAAACTGTCAATACCCACAAGCATGCAGCCTTTCATTAAAATCTGTCTGACATTTTTGTTATGCGCAGAGAGCCAAAAAGATGCCAAAAGGATGTGATATTTGTGATCACATCTTCCTGCTAATACAAGACACTGCAAAGACGATTGTATTAAAACATTCCTTGCATAAGGCTGAGCAGTTAAAAAAAAAAAATAAAAAAAGAGACTTAAGTTAAAAAAGACAGTTATGTGTAGTGTGGGAATTCGGATGTGCTGCTTGGGCAAAGCAATGGCAAGTAACCTTTTTAACTCTTTGTAGTTAACTGAAATGATAAGCAATCTAGTAATTTCAATTTTCCACGGAGGTCTCCCACCCCAAAATATGCAAAATTTAATCGTTTTGGGAAAATCATGTAATGATCATGTCATGTGACCCGGGCAGAAGAGATATTATTTTGTCACAACAATGTGAGTAAATTATCTTACTGGCAACTCGCTTAAAGGTCATGGAGATCATCTGATGCATGAGATGGAAATTTCTCATGCCAAAACAATATTGACAGCTTATCAAGCAGGGAGGAAAGTACAATGATATAATAGAATGTAAGGTAAGATAACACTTGCTACTGACGGTAGAAAATATGACATGGCATTTCAATTTTAAGGTTATAGGCAGAATGATATGGTATAGATGCTCGGAGGCATAACAGGGCAAGTTGCCTGCGGATAGGCTAAAATGAATGCAATATTGTAGCTTAATGTATAAATATATAATATATATATTGGATATTAAACGTAATACATGAAGAAAGGGGTATAAATAGTTGTACCAAAGGAGAGAAGGAGAAAGGCCTGCACCTGCCTGGATGGATTCTCCTTGTACCTGCTGCTGCTCAGGGAAGTTGCTCTGACGGGACTCAGGATTTGCGTGGCACTGCTCTCTCTTTTCTCTAGTGTTTTGGTATATTTGTAGGTGCCCTGTTGCTTTTCTTTAATTTTACTCCCTGACCACACTCATCTTTCTGTTTTATAGCTGTAATACAGTGCAGAAAGTGAATGGCCAGGAATCTATACAGTATTTTTATATATATAGTATATGTATACACATAAACAAGAGAAATTTGAGCCCTGAACTGGCCACTAAAGGTTTCCCACCTTGTTTTCAATACTGAGCTATAATGCCAGCCGAAAAAAAAATTACGAGAGAAGGGCAATATTCATTGAGGATCTGATACAGCACGAATGGTCCCGATCTTTCTTAATCATGTGTTTGAGTGCCTGTCCTTGCTGCCAGGCCCTCCGTGCCAGGACCGTTGCTCCTCTCGCTTTCGGCGCGGTGAAGCGCGGTGACACCCAGGCACTGCCTGCTCTGCAACCGGGCGCGGGGGGTAGCCAGCGGGAAATGCACTGTGCTGGGGAGGAGTCTGGTAGGGCTGAGAAATCTGTTTCTGCTGTTACAGATTGCCTGGGAGGCGGCACCGTACCTGCCACCCGCAGGTCATTACTCAGGGGGAGCTCTGTTTTCAAAAAGCATGGCGTCAAAAAGCGCAGAGGAGATAAATCGGAGCAGATCAGGGATCTCTGCACGTGCCTGTGCTTCTCCATTTATTTGTATTTGGGCCAGAATCAGGATATTTCAGGGTATCACATTTTGCATCCATGAATGGGCAACGCAATCCCATCGACGTATTCACTCACTGGGTTTTTTTCAGCTCTTCTTAACCCAAATGATAGATATACATTATTTATTTTCTTTTCTGCTCCCATCAGTGGCAGAAAATTAGTTTAGCCCTATTGAGGAGAGCCCCTTCCCCTTGCAGTCAGGGTGCCACAACCACCACGCTTTTGGGCATGAGGGTTTCTAAGGGCTCGAGCCTCAGCCTCTGCCGCCTGCCTGTGGCTCGCCGGTCCTCGACCCTCACTTCCACGGGCCCCGTTAGACCCAAGAAAATTATCTTGGTGCTGGCCTGGAAGGATGTGCCGGGTCTCCACGGAAAGGCAGCAGCCGTGCCTGTGTTAAGGGGATGGAGCAGCCAGGACAGAGCTGCGTGCGCCCGCGGGCAGCGCGGGAGGGCGCGGGTCAGCCCCGTGCTCCCTGCGCTCGGCCAGCTCTGGGCATCGTGGAGAGCAAGAGTCTGGGCGAGTCTGAAAAAGTGATCGAAGGTACGGCCAGGGCTGGGTCGTTACAATGTTTTGCAGCTGTTTGTGTGGTAGGTCCTTGGGACTTTGAAGATCTTCATTTCTCAGAGGAAAAAGAGTTACCAGAGAGGTTTCCTCTGCAAGTGCATAGTTGTAAATGAGCTATAAAAATATTCGCCATCCTTTATGTTGTCTTTAGGGAGAATCAAGACGATCAACAAAATCAACAGGACTGGTATTCCTGCAGTGGCTGTTCAGAAAGGGTTGGTTTGGTTGGCGGAGTTTTACTGTTCTTGAGTTTGGCTTTGAGTTTTGGGCTCCAGCATAGCTGGGCATGGGAAGAGGAGCTGCTAGACTTTTGCAGTGGAAGACAAAGAAATACAGGGCTCAGATAAAATGCACTTGCCTCTCCAAGATCAAATGAGATCTGAATAAAAGTTGGTTTCTTTTCCCTTTGGGATTTTCAGATCCCTCTCAAAGCTCAGTCAATTTCTCAGTGAGGAAAACAAACCCACGCGCTTGGTTTCTGGTTTTTTTTACAAGACTTACATAGCTCCGCGTTCCGTCAAGCGAGTTTGCGTCCCCGCAGAAGGACTGTAGCCAAATATAGTCAGTGGTGTATTATGAAGGTCTTCTCTGCTCAAAACCTGATTGAAGCTTTGGACAGGGGTAGCTGTTCTTACAGGTTTCCAGTATTGCATCTTCGAGAGTCAACTTGCTGGGAGCAATGCACTCATTTGTGTAAGGAAAAAGATCCCTTAATGTGCTATTAAATTAAACAATGTCACTGCTATTGCAGTAGAGCTGAGCGAATAATCCATAATGAATAATTTATTCAACAAATTTAGCTGCTTTCTCTGCTCACAGACTATCTGGAGACAGATCACAATTCCCTCCAATTTACTTATTATTTGAAATTACTGATGGATAGCTTTGTAATTAAAAAAACAACTCTGTGTCTTGATCACAAACAACTGTGGGTGTCTGATCTTCGTTAGTCAAGGTATGTGGGTTGGTTGTGATGGGTCAGATAAATCACATGATATTGTTTCTGCCTGCTCATTGGAGAAGCCTACAAGCATGTCTGGCATGAAAACACAAAAAATTCTGTCTCTGCATGCAATTTTGAAATTTGTCTTGTGCAAACATTTGCCCAGTAAAACTTGATTGCTCAAAAGTGTGCAGAAAGCAAATCCCAGGAGGAAATCAATGTGGCTGCAGTAAATTCATTTAAAAATGTGAATGAATATTTGCAGAATTTTTGCTTTTTTAAAGCTCCTGCCCAGCCCTGCATGACAACGTCCATCAAATGCACCAAAAATACATTTCACTTGAAGATTGAAGATTATTGGGTTGTTTTTTTCTTTTCCCCTTTTTTTCCTCCGGAAGAAGACAGAGTGAGAAGGAAGCTCTGGTCCTAGTATTACAAGAACGTTAGCCTAAACTGACGATAAACTGCACAGGTAGCATCTTAAAACTGATTATCTTGGAAGGATATTTCAAAATCTCCCTGTTTTGATGGTTAGAAACATTTTTCTGTTGTGAATCTCCCCCGTACTCATGGCCAGGATATACTCACTGGTTGCTGAGCCTCCATCCCCCAGTCCTGTAAACAGCCCCGAGGGACGCATGGGTGCCCGCTCCCCTGCCCCGGGTCCTCTCCAGGCTGCCCAGGAAGCAGAGTTGGTTGCCACTGCTCTTTCCAAAATCCCTGTTAAAAGCCATCTGCAATGCCTTGTGCTTCCCACCTTCTTTGTAGGCTCCTCTTTCTCCACCACTACCTTGCTCAGGTGGGGAGGCCCTCCCTGCCCTGACCTCACCGCAGCATCAGACAGGCAGCCTTCCTCCTCCTTCTTCTCCTCTTCCTCCTCCTTCTTTCTAGACCTCTGACCCTCTCTCCCAGGGCTGAGGTTAGAGCGCACTTGGAGGCCCCCAACCCTAACCCAGTCTTTGAAGCTGATTGAGACTGAAGGGACAACACGTTTTTTCTCTTCCTAATTTCTAATGTTAAGAAAAACAACTAAAAGTGGGGAATGTCTTTGCAGAGGTCTGTGTAAGCCTCTCAGAACTGAGGTCTAAGGGTTGTGTTTGTACATGAGGGAATGGGCTGATTAATTGATCTTCTCTGAGTCCCATTTCAATACTTTACTCTTCCCAATGGAGGAGATGTCTTTGTTTTTGTGAATTCAGCGAGGTTAGGTCACAAAGATATTTTCCCCATCTTTTGAAATATTATACATGTTGCTATCATCTTGAAGTAGAAAAGTTCATGTGGCAGCTTTTGTGTTTCCCCGCTAGGAGCCAAGCATGAATAACAATTAACAGTGCACCATAGCTGTTTCAGGGATTCACACCCTGTTAAAGCAGAGAGCAACTCCAGGGAGAAATACCGCTCGCTGGCCGGGAGGGTAGTGCTTCGTGATGACAAACGGCACTTCAGACTGAAATGTGGTGAGATGGGTCAGGGAATGCTTTCCTTTTTATAAAGACGTGTCTTTTTGTACATACGATGCTTAGAAGGAAGAACGTGTCTGTTCGAAAGGGACCTTCGGAGCGAGCCGCTCCGGTGCCAACAGTTGCCCCGTAGGTACCTGTCCCCGGGGTCCTGGGCACCGGCCGCCGTGCGCCCACTTGACCCTTCAGCATCCATTTGGCTGGCGAAGAGTCTTTCACAGTACAACTTGGACATATCGATGCTTGAGGATTTTTATTTTAAATTTGCAGAAACGGGGTCCTTTGCGAAAGTACTATCAGCGTCAAGAAGACAAGGAGACAAGTGGGAGTTCGTGGAGGCGAGCAGCGTTTACACCCCATGTTTACACCACCTCCGGTGCCTCCCCATGCCCAGAGCTTCGCTCTGGGTCGAGAAGGGCAGACAGGGCATGTGGACCGCTGTGATCTCAATGCAGCATAAGACACCCAACAAGAAAATAGAGGGATATAAATGTCCCTCCCTGGAAGTCCTCCTGTTAAAGGCATTGCTTTTCCCTAGCCGGCTCTTTTGCTCTCCCTTCCCGTGCCTTACGCTCAGGTAGGGCTGCTTCTTTCCATGCTTGAAACAGATCCCAAAGCCGCAGGAAAAGCAAAGAACGGCTCTTGTTTATTTTTGCAAAGTTTTAACTGGGTCGGTGAGGAACGAAGCCTTGTTAAAAGGATTTTACTGTGGGTCATCCAGAGTTTGAGGAGCTGAGGAAGAAAAGGGGGAGAGATGACAATTCCCGTTGGCAGGTCGGTGCCGGTGCCACGCTGCCCGCCTGGCCGCAGGGAGCAGGCAGTGCACAAAACCAGCGGTTGAAGAAGTGCAATAGGAAAAACTTCTTTGGGCGAATGAGGATAAGAACTGAGGACTCTTTAGTATTTTTCTCATAGAAAGTAGCATTAGTTAATTTTATCCTCTATCCTCAATTGGTTATAAACACAAAATTAAAGCAGCATAATTCTTTAAAGCCTTTGCAGGCTTTTTTAAAATGACCTCTTCACCTGTAATTACAAATAAAAGATTATTGAGCCAAATGGGATATATTAGTAAGAACATCAGTGATATAATTTTGATCACAGTGAATAAAATAGTTGGTAAAATTCATTTAACAGCCTTTAAATCACTGGCTCCTGTGTTATTTACTTCTGAAGGCATAACTCATACAGCTTCTCCTCTGTTGTATTTCCACAGCATGTATTTATCTCACCGTCTCCCTTGAAACCTATGTAAAAAATAGATCTCGCATTGTCAACTCTCTTTTCATCTCTTGAGCCCGTGCTCTGCATGCAAGCCGTCGAGCCCCTGCCTCGGCAGCGCAGTCGCGGCAGTGAGACAGGGACAGGCAGGTGGGAAGCCAGTAAAGCCAGTCAAAATTAAGAGAATTATTTCCACATCAGAAGTCTGGAAGTTAACCTGCCCAGTCCATATTCAGGGAATCAAACAGAAAGTTGAAGTCCAATGCAAAGACTGCAGTTGAGCATTTGAGCGTGTCTCCGATACGACTCCTAAAAATGCCAGGAGTCAGAGAAAGTCCTGTAAGTCAGGAGCGCTCCATGGGAGATGGCCAAGATCTGCCTTGCCTCCGCCAGGCCACAGACGAGCTTTGTGTCTGCTAATGCTCTTAAATCAGTAGATTTTAGGAGACAACAGTATGGTCCATTAACAAATATAATCAACATCGTCTCTGCTGGACCAAGAGCACAGGATATTCTTGCTGCAATATGGTCACTTTGAACGTGCAGTTCCCTTTAAATCAGCACAACACCAGGAGGTACCGCGTTGGATCAGCCGTGCAGGAGGTGGACATCTGCCAGACATAACCATTATCAATCATCACCCAAGTATTTACATCAATCATTGTACAAACATTTATGTCTGGAGCCCTTCTTCTTGCCACAATGTAGGTTTAGATAGAAGCATACACGCAATGCGGAGAGGATCCTGATCCCTTCCTTTGCCCTGTTTGTAGAAAATTTGCTTCTCTCTTCTCCCCTGGGCTGACCTCCAATTTGTTTTCTATTTGAAAGGCTAAGGCCATATGGCAGATATGTTCAGCCCTCAAAGTCTTTTGACCTTTTGAACAGTTGCAGTCTAAATTTCAATAATGAAAACACTTCCTTTTTTTTCTTTTTTTTTTTTTTTTTTCCTTTTTGGATACTTATAAATGAGATATTATATTTCCATACATTTTATTCCTGGCCACATCTGTGAATCTAATATTGACCTGGAGTTATCTGTGATAGAGAAGTTATTAATTTTGACAGATATAAGGGAGAAGCTAATATCCTCCTTTTACAAACACCTAATATTAATCTCTAGTGATGTAAACGAGAACTCCAGAATGGCTTGGGGTGGTGCTGGAAATGATATGAGATCGAAATTTGATAATGAAAAAGGGAAAGATTCATTTTAGAAAATTGATAAAATGGATAAAAAATTGTATTTCCTATGAAATAAGTGTAGGAAGCACAATTTAGATTTAGCATCCATTATTCTATAGGTGGTATATACACAACGGAAATGTTAGGGACCAGATTTTACTCTGATTTTTATGGCCGTAATTCCATTGACTCAGAATAGCATCTGTCCCATGGTTTCTACTCAAAAAACGTATAGGAAGACTGGAACTGGTTTTATGGCACGGGCATGTACCCAGCCTGGTTTGACCAGATGGAGATGGCTACTAATGCCACACCAGCAAAACTGCAGTGACACGGTTGCCTTCAATAGCTGGAGTCTTTAGTCCGTGACCCTCAAGATCTGTCACAGTCATGCTCCCAAATCCTGAGCTCCTCCGTGACATTTTCTTCCCAGCAAGCCTTCTCTGCGTTATTGTGCTCCAGTCAAATGGCTTTGTGAACTGCCAGGGAGAATTCCTCAACGCACTGGAAGGAAACCCTTCCTCCAGCTCTGAATATCTGGAGATCTGGCTTCGGATTCTCCCTCTGGAGAAGTTTTTGGCCTTTGTTCGGGATAAAATTCCAGTATTTTATGATACATGGGATACTTTTTTTCCCCCAGCAATTTACTGGGTTATCCTGGGGAAATTGCCAAGTCTGGAGATTCTACAAGTGTTTGGGAGGTTTTTACTTTACGGCAGAGAGACAGTTTGATGGCCTGGTTCAAAAGGAGCTAAGATTCACACAGCTGGACTATTTATTTTGGTTGAATTTTTTTGTTATGCCAGAAGCAAAAGAAGACTATACTGTTAATCGCATTGAGACATTTTGCCGTCCTCTTCTTTTTATAACTCAGCAGCATTTGTACCCTGTCCCTGTACAAGCTCATACCCTGCAAATGACAAAAGCCCACCCATTTCTGGGAGCGCCGAGCGGGTTTTGCGGCCATCCTGCTACGGAGGCTGCACAGAAGTTGGTCGCCAGCTTTACTCGCAAAAGGGGTGCTGCGTTCCTGTGTCCCCGTTAATCCACCACGGTGCTGAGCTGCCTGTGGTGGAGGGAAATAGGGCAGGTATGATAAATAAATAGGGACGGAGAGCTGTGTGGGAGAGCTCCTCTTTAGCCGCCCAGCTCTTTGCTCTTGTGTCGCCTTACTGTGTTTGCTATATGTATTTATTGCCAAGCTTATCTCAGAGTTATGTATTTGATATCAAGGCTGTCGGGAAAATTACTAAAGGCACCGAAAAGCCTGTCTATCCCTCAGACCAAAGAGGAAAGTTATCTCGACCGCGATGGCTGACAGCATGCAGAGGATGGCACAAAGCCTCCCTTCTCGGAGAGACGTCCTCGGCAGCAGCAGAGATCGAACTGAACTGCTGGCGGAGGGAGATGCTGGAGAACACCGCCGGTGGAGAGAGGCACAGCCCGGGGGCAATCTGCCCCTCTGTCATTTTGGGGGTACTTTCTCACCTGGAGATGCTGTTTGCAGATGGGAAAGCTCAGACAGTGCAGGGGTGCAGCACAATCCCCCTACACAGGGGCAGCGGGGAAAGCAACCCCCTCCCGGGGGGCAATTTGAATCTTGGATTAATATATTTTATTAGTTGGGAGTCAAGTCAGGCTTGTGCTTTGAACAGATTTTTCTGTCCCTTTTACTGCAGTCTCTTCTGAGCTGACTCTGAACCAGTCCATCTCGGACCATGCCCAGGCTCCCATGAGCAATGCCCGCAGTGTCGCAGGCGTCCTGGGCGCTGCGTCGCTCGGGGTGCTGGATCCCAGCTGTGGCCCCACTCAGCATCCTCTGCACCACGGGCACGGTGGGTCCTACATTACACCTGGGTGCAGCGTGGGCGTCTCTGAGCTTCTCCAAAAAGGGTCAGAGGACTTCTACCATTTTTGTACCGTTACCACTGTTATCAAAGGCAACAGCTGATACTGCTAAACAAATCAGTGCAGACACTTTATCATCCACTCCAAAGATGGAAAGAGTTGCTAGCCAGCCCAGGGGCAGTTATGATACCAGGCTAAGACCTAAAACCAAAGTGACTTAAAAGCCAAAGGCCTCCAGATAACACTGTCCTGGTTTTCCCATCGACCTTCTCCTCTGCTGCAAAAAAGGAGATGATAAACAATTATCAGGTATCAGTGCCTGAATCTTAAGTGTCTTCTGTAATACTTAATATAAAACCAAATATGTTCTCCTTCAGAAAATGAAGCAGATCCCAATTAATTATGTATAGCTCTCCTGCTTTCACGCAAAGAATAGCAACATTCAAAGAAGCGCTTTGGTCTTCTTATCACCTGTTAGATTACCGGCATCTCCCAGCTCTCTAATGATCATCTGAGTTTTGGTGCTGGCTTTTTCTTTTAACTGTGCATCATGTTCTTTCTCTTTCTTAGCGTTTTTGATAAAAATAGTATAGTAGAGAAAAGACAGATGTCCCTTTGGTGATTTTAATACATTCTTTGCTGCCCTAAAATGTCTGAAAGAATTGGCTTATGTATCAAGAGCTCTGTTCTTGATTTCGTGTGTGCTCAAGGCAGAGAGGAGGATGGAAAGATGTATGCCGCACATATGGGCCAACCCATCGAATCTGATTGATAGCGAAACAGTGATGAAACCCAACAAATCGGTGGAATCTATATAATGACTCTACTGCTTAGGAGAGCACAGCAACCCAAAACCTACATGAAATCCCCAGCTTTATTTCAAGTGATTTTTTCTTGCATTGTATTTGTTCAGGGTTAACCTGGAATAAGTCTTTTGCTCCTGGGAATGTTTGTCCTGCAGAAGACTAGGCTAGGATAGAGACCCATAAATACAATTTCATGTTTCGGTGACCTTTGTGAGCTCTACCTGCTTTATTGTCAGAAGGATGACTAAGAAGTCTCCAACATATAGTGTCATCAGCATTATGATCTGAGAAACAACACCTACAGAATCTATTATTCATTAAGTGTAACCAATATATAATTTAAAACAGTGGGTTTTGTCAAATAATGTTAGGTCAGCATAATTTTCTGCCTATTACTAATATCTATAACATCTTTGCCTTAGTCAGCTCTATTTAAATATGCAATCATTTACAGCTTTTGACTATATGTGTGTGCACTCCCAATTTCCAATATTCAACTACTACAAATTTTATGCTGACATCAATAGCAAACTATTAAAGACAGTATTTCATTATTGGTTTTTCATCCCAAAAGTTATTTACAATTATATACTAAGCACTAATATTAAAGGAAACCATTTAAATGAGGTGCTATCTGCTTTAACAATATGTCTGTCACAGAATGAGATTGTGTTTAAAGATTTTATCAAGAAATGGTTGTTTGCTGAGGTTATGTTTTGTCCATGAAATATGCATTTCATATCTCTTTCATTTCATTAACATAATTTAATTTGTGCTTTGCATTTTGTGCATAATACATATTTGATTTACAAAACAAATATTTCCATTAGAAAATGAATTTCATGCAGGCAAAAAAGCAGAACCAAATGATGTATTGAAGGAAAATAAGAAGAAATGAAATGCATTTTCTCAGTCTATTAAAAAATCTATGGCATTGACAGAAAGTGCACTTAGTGCTACATTTAAAAAATAGCACATATGTCAATGTATTAACAAATAGAATTGGAAATACAAATATTTCCCTATATCAAGCCAAGAATCTCTTTATTTTAATTGAGTTGATTTAAAAGCCCAACTACAATTTAATTTTTATTTCATGATGTGGTACACTGCCTGGTGCCATTACATCCATGTAGAATTGGCAGTCAATATACAAAGATATTTTACCTTTTCAAAACTTTCTATTGACACCAGCAATAAATAATTTAATGGGCTGAAAATGTGAAATCATTAATTTGTTGATTGTCTTCGAATATTGGGTAGCTGGGTAGGGGTACAGATAAGTGAGCGAACTAATGAATAATATTTGTGGGACTGTAATGAGAGGACCCCAGTAAATAATGCCGCAGATGAAATGAAATGCTCTTTAAACTTGCCTGGTTTAATCTCCAGATCCAAGGGGACGAAGAAAAGGATCATGCCCAAAATGCCCCATTATCTCCCTGGCAAGAAAACCTACCAAACTGAGTGCGGAGGAGTTCAACGTCTGACTCCTCTGGAGTCCGAAATGTGCTCGTTTCCCTCCATCTAGCCAAGCTACGGAAGCATTGAAGGTCCCCACGTGGGCGGTGGGCTGAGTGGACCACCGGGGATGTGGCAGCATACCGTGGGAGTGGGCACCTGCCTTCAGATGGGGTCTGCTCACCTCTCTTCTAACGATGTGACGGAGGGTGGGCAATAAATCCCTCATCCTGCCAGGAAGGAAAACACAGAGGAAGCCAAAACCCTTGAGAAAGCATCCTAAAATGGCTGTCCCTATTACACAGAGGTGTAGGCACTGACTGTCTCGCTACCTGGACGCCGCTGGCAATCTTTTGGCATTGCACAGGGGCGTTTGGCCCCAGGCCCGCCATTCGCACAAAACATACGGGTCAAATTCTGCCCGCAGTTGTAGTCATGCAACTCCAGTGATCTTGCTGGTATAACTGGGAACAGAAGTGGGCTTGTGAAAGATGAGGCAGATGATTGGCTCAGGGCAGAGATGGGCATAACTGCGGCACCACCGGCATCGCCAGATGCAGGAATGTGTCTGGGGCAGGACTCAGACAACATGAGAATTCATTTAAATTTGTGGGATATTTTAAAGATAATAATAGATGTCGAGTCGCATCTTTTAGTTGTTTTGGAGCTTTGTGCTTTAAGCTTTTTTACACAAGGATTAGAGGCTTGCTTTTAAAAAAAGGGAGGGGTTGGGAACGGGGATTCTTGCAGTCTCAGGAGTCCAGAAGCAGCAGCTTAAAGAAAAATACCAAATGTTGCAAGGCGGGTAAGACTGAAAAATCCTGCATTATTCTGCCATGGAGGATAAGTTTAACTCTACAAGAGACTCTAAACAGCAAAGTAAAGAGAGAAAATGAAGAATAACTCCCCCACTTAAAACTAAGGGATACATTTGGGGAGGTTAGACTGTAAATACATTAGCTTAGCTGGAATTTTGCCAGGACTTTGGGACTAATATCCATACTCTTATGAAAAGTGCTTGGGATAATGACTACAGGTATGTGAGGCCTCGGTGCTGTATCCAAGGCTAATTGAATTGAGTAGGCGTACAGACTTGAGAAAACCAAAGGGAGGTTAGGTAGGAAAAGGGAAGAAGGTGAAAAAGAAAGCAAAGAAGTGAAGCTGCAACGTGCTGATAATTAACGGGAATGAAGGCTCCAGGTCCGTCCTGCCAGATCATGCCATGCACCGGCTGAAAGCAAAGCGACAGGGCAGAGTGCTCTCTCCCTGCTGCTACCCGTGGTCACCGGTGCCGCTTCTCGCAGCTTGCTTTCCTCTCCTGCTGAGTAACAGCCAAGCAGGCCTGTCTCAGTTACGCTCCTGTTACAAGAGCTATGCTCTCCAGCGCCTGCGCGGCCCTGGGCTCCCTTCTGCAATGTCACGGCACGTCGCGCATCCTCCACGTCTCGTAACGAGGTCTGGCGTCGGGGCAAGCCCAGCCGCGCCACGCGCCGCGCCGACGGCTTGGCGGGATGCTCCCGTGCTGCCAAAACAGTAACTCTGCAGAACATTCCTGAAAGGGACACGGCCAGCAGAAGAAAACGGAGCGGTCCCCTCGCCCGCCCGAGGGGCGCAGGGCTGCAGCGCCGGAGGAAGGCTGGAGTCTGCCTCACCTTCACCTCCTCTCTCATGGGGATTTCGTAGGTCTCCATGCTGTTTTTTCTGAGCACAAAACACAAAGTGTCTAGAGCGAGAGCACATTTTCATTCGTTGTGTGTGGAACACCGTGGATGTTTTTTGGGACGTGGTTTTCCCAGGAAGGGCACTGGCAGCTGGGCAGAGCAGTGCTGCTGCGGAGCAGCCCCCGTCGGAGCGGCCGTTCAGCTCCACGTCCCTATTGACTGCTCATTGAGACATATGTGCTATAAATCCTCTAAAGTGAACCACAAAGTCATGTCTTCAGCCAAACCTTCGAAGAAATGAATAACGTGAGCCTGGTGATTAGCTCTAGGATTAATGAGATGCACCACCTACATTCATAAGATATAACGAGAAAAAATACCCAGTAACGTTTAAACATCACACCTCCTTTCCTGACAATATCGGCGTGTCAGAGTTGGGATAAAACTGTTTTGAATAAAAAAATAAGGTATGTCTAAAATATTAAAAGAAAAAAGCTTAGTGCCTGCACACACAAAAGCAATGATCTAAGGGAAATCACCAGTTGCTGTTCTGTGAGGTATAAAAATAAACCCTTGTCTCCTTTACTTTTACATCCACTGACAAGTGACTATATTAGCATTAAGTGAAAAAGCAGATGAAAAGTAATGTCTTTTATTTAGCTCCTACCTGAAACATATTTAAGTTTTCTGCAGCAAGTGAGATTGTGCACAGGGGTTTGAAATCATGTAATAAGACACTGTGTGACATTATCTGTCCACCGAGCAGTCACTCCAGTAAGTAGCATTGCCACTAAATCTTGGAAGGGAAGTTAACACAAATAACTTCACACTTCCCCCCCTTTTTTTCAACCTTGTCAGTGTGTCTATCTATATAAGGTTTTGTACTCATTCTCCAAAGAAACCTGTTAGGATACCTGTCCATCAAGTAGTCTAACGTACTTGTCTCATTTTTAATATGCCAAAAATGTTGAGCCATGTATTGTTTCTAAATGAAGCACATGTGTGCTGCAGAGTAGAAACAGAAATGTGCTGATACAGGAAACTCTACTTGTTTGTTAGCAGTGATATTGGAAAAAATCCATCTCTCCTAGCAGGACAATCTCATCATATTAAAAGTTATGGATTTCTTGCTTAAGCATTCTACACTAGCTGCAGAGCTGTATAAACTTGCTTCTGCTTATCAAGCGAGCCAACAATACACAAAAAGAAAATTTAACATCTTTTAACATTTCTGCCTTCATATGGGAGTTCTCCTGAAATGAGTTCTTCAATTATCCTGATGGATCTGTTTAGTGAGTTGGTACTGTTTCCTGGCTTACTAAAAGCCAGTGCATTACTATGCAATACTGTGTATGTGGTATTGAAATGAGATCAACATCATTGCTTTACTACATTTTAAGCAGAAGTTAGCACACGTTATAAAAATCATAAAGACTTTGGAGTCAGATATTCTAGCAATGTATTCTAAAACCTATACTGGTTTTTGTTGGGAAATAATTAGAGGTGCGTGAAAAAATGAACTGTCGGTGGCTTCTTTCTTAAATAACTAATGAATATTAATCAATATTGAGCAACGATCAACAGCGGATACGTTTTATTTTCCTTTACCTTGGATAACAAAGGAAATGTGGTTTATAAAAGATGATAAATATACTGAAGTAAAATTATTAATTTCAAAATAAAGTTGCAACATTACTCCTACATGTAGGAGATAATATATAGCCCTATATATGAAATTCAGTTCAGAAAAAATTCATTTGCTACATCTGAGATTAACTGCATATGACATCCAAGAATGTTTCAGAGCATCATTTATTGGATTGACTGTGTTGTACAAGTATGCAAAATATTTACATCTTTAGTTCTCCAAATTATTAAGCTGCTAAGAGTCGTCTGTGAAAGGAAGTTTTAACAAACCAGTTTGTAGGTGTTCCCTCTGAACCCAATATCCTCAGCTCTGCGTGTGTGTCTGTGTGTGTGCATTTGCATGTGTGTGTGCATGCACAGATTTTTTAGTCCTTACACTGTAAAAAACTTTGGAATTGTTTGACCCTGTAAACACAAAATTCATGTATCTCACCCTGGGACAAATGCATTCTTTTTAAAAGCAGCATATGGGCAGCCTTGGACTGATGTTAGTTTATTGTCACTGCTTGATAACGTTTAATGGAAAAGATACAAGAGTGCCAAAGAATTTTAATTATTTTTGTGATAAAGTTATATGTTCGGCCTTGAAAAAGTGGAGATAATGCTGGGATTCATTATTATTCCCAGTGTGTTTAAACAGACGACACTGAATGCAAACAAAAGCAGATGAAATTTGAAAAGTATTATCAATATTGCAGATAGCAGATGCCCTTTCCAATCAGAACAAGCATATCTTCTATAGCAACTTTATGGTTGAGTAGTTTATTCATTTCTATTAGAAGGTTGTACGTTTCTAAAATATGTAGATGGTATCTAGAAAACCAACCAACCAGTAGGGTCATTTTGCTTGTTTTCCTAAATTTATTATTTCACTTTTGCAGGCTTGATCTGAGGTGCATTAACATGGGAGTGAAATCTTATTGTGTCAAATCCTATCTTGTGTATGACCTTTCATGTGTTTTGCTGTGGTTCTGGGAGGGAAATGCTAAGAGGTGTCTATTCTGCAGGGTTTTGCCAGGGCTCTATTTGTGCTGCTGTAATTAAAACTGGGCCCATCTTCCTGTAAAATTTTTCTTCTTCTTGGCCTTATAGCTTGAAAGAAAATTTTGCTGTGGATGCAGCACCTCATCCAAACTTATATTCTTTTAAGAGTGCCTGAGGCATAGACCCTGCAACCGCGAGGTCGCCAGCGCCGTGTGCCGGGGCTGGGAGCCCGGCGGGGACCCGCCAGCTCTGCTGCGGTCGGTCTGACTGCAGGACCGGGACCCCAGCAGCGCCCTGGGCACCCACCCTGCACTGCGGAGGTTTTAAAAAGCATTTTCACACTCATGCAATAACATAACCAAAGCAGTTATTGCTGTGTGATGTTGTTTGAGGCTTTCACTCTGTATTTTTCATTTTGAAAGAAAACAGCAAACTTTTAAAATTATTTTACAGCAATTTACTGAACCCTAAGGCTACAATTCTGCAGTAGGTTACGACACCACGGGCTTTGTGGTGAAAATTGTGTGCTGATGCATCTCCACTGCAGAGAAATGGTGAAAATGTAGATCTTCAGAAAATATATTCCACACGGTTTCCTGCTACCTGTTCATATGCCAATTATACTTTCAGGTTTGCATCTGAAATTCTTATCTGCCTAGTAACATCCTATCCTCTGAAATGTCTGTAGTCCACTTAGTCATATTTAAAGCCGCATGTAAGTGGTTCTCTACATGCAAACACACAAACTAAGAATATTCCACCAATCATTTAAAAAAAGTACGGATTCTCCTCCATAAAGAATTTGGAGGATGTTGCTTTGAGACCTTGATTTCAGGCATCAAAGGAAGAACAACGAATTCTTTAAAAAATATAAATATTCAGTGGTTGGGCAGTCATAAAAGCTAAAACAAAAAAAGCACCAGAAAAACCTGCTGTGGCATTTAATTGTAGCTAAATTCAGCCTCTGCGGAAGTTCTCCCCAGTTGAAGGTCCAAAATGGCAGGAGACGGTTGTGTCCTTAGAGGCTGTGAAGAAAGGAGCTGCTCCCTGGGGATGCACCAGCCGAGCCTGGGCTCTGTCAACCTGACATCCCTGGTCCAAGGATCCCAGAGGGATGTGTGTGCTGGGGACAGGGAGGGGGACGAAGAAGAAGGAGGAGAAGAAGAAGAGGAGGAGGAGGAGAGGACTACATTTCCCATGATGCTCTTCAACCAACTCAGACTTCAAATTGGGCAGGTGTTGGGTGTCACACCTGGCTCCGGTGAGGAGGCAGCAGCTCCATCGCTCCCAGCTCTGAGGCTGTTTGCAGGTATGGTAAAGCTGTGCCAAGACGTGTTTGGGGTATGAATTCAGGAAATTTAATCACAAGATGATAGCAAGTGTAGGATAGGTCCTAAGGGGCTCTAAAGTTTGAGAGCTTGGAGGGAAGATGAGGTCTAGGGCATCCCGTCTTTAAATTGCATCAGGAGTGTCTGCCTGTATCTTCACCACGGTAAGTTTTCTTAACATTGGTGCACCGGTGCCAGGTAAAGCTGAACCCCACCTCGGGCTAGTCCTGAATTTCCTCTGAATGTGATAAAGTGCATGTGAAACCTGAATGTAAGACGTGACACCAAGGTCTGTGGCTCGTCCCCTGTTCTGTGCCCCGTGCCCGGTGGGGCGAGCCGGGAGGGCGAGCGGGGAGGGCGCTGGCGGCTCCCCACGGCGCAGGGCTGCAGTGGGAAGGCAGAGCCGTGCCAGCGTTTGCCCCCGCGTGCGCCTCTCTTTCCTGCTTGTGCGTATCCTTTACTCTTACTGTCTTCTGTTACAGCCCCTAATGCACATCTAATATAATTTTATAGAGCAATATTATCCGACGTACACAAACACGCGTCCTTTGCCGCCTCCTTACCGGCAGCGCGGCGCGCTGCCCAGCCCACCCAAGGACCTGAGATGTCAGTGCTCTGGCTGCATTTATGGTTGAGCAGTATCATCCCAGCGCATCGGTTACTTAGCAGACTTCCATAATGAATGCACTCCATAAATATAAAAGCATTTCTAGAAAGTGAAGTGTTTGGATGTTATAAAAAGCGCCGGTGCTGAGTCATGCTCTTCCCAGCCCGGGGGAAACGGCCGGTGATTATTTCATGCCATTTTGTTGGGCTGCGATAACTTCAGGGAAAACGTGGCCACCAAAACTGACAACTCATGCTGATCTGCTGCTCCGTGCTCGCGGTGCCATCTGTTAGCACATGTCACTATAGGTATGGAGATGTATTGTATAGCAGACTTAAGTCTATATTTCAAAATTGCTGGGAAGCAAGAGGCACACAAAGGAACTGTAATAAGTACAAAGTGTAATTAAATTTTGCTCTAAGAACTGCCATAGTCAGTTAAATCAGACCAGTTTAGATGTCATTATTTAGCCAATAGAGTAAATCTTATTTATAGAAGTCCAGGTCTGGCTCCACTTGTTTTCTGATAAGCAGTGGTAGGCTATTGACTTTAATGCACAATGCTTATAACAGAAAGATGCATAAATAAACATGGACAAAACGAGGGCAGAAAAACACCGCTAAATTATCTCTGCAATTGTCGGTGCCCTCGGCTTGGGCGAGGGCCTAGGCTCGGGTATCAATTCCTGTTTTCATTTTCTTCTTTTAATTGATCTCACGGAGCAACCATTATCCGAACAGTAAGGGAAAGGGATGGTCCCTTCAGGAACTGCTGATGCTGCAGCTCTGTGCTGTTTCATCCAGGAGTCAAATATCAAATGTGGAGAAGCAAGGGGAGAATTATACCCACCTGGGGAACAAAAGGGAGGATTTTTTTTCTAAATTTAGGAAGGCGGGTTTTAAAAATGAAGGAACTGCTGGAGAAAACTTAAGAGGCGGTATATGACAGAAAAATGGAGGTAGAAGTGGTATCCTCAGCAGTTTTCCTGGGTGGGAGTCTGAAAAATAACTGAGGGATACTGGAAAATCAACAGCTGCAAGTGATAATGCACCAGAGCTCAGGTGTTTTGCATTGAGTTTTCCGTCGGGTCTCTGCAATACTCAAGTTCAGTGTGAGGGAGAGAAATGGTTCTGGTATTTTTCAAGCCTTGTTCAGAGCAGCAAACACTAGAAATCTTCAGCGAGATTGCTGGCACGTGATTTTCTTACTTTACTTTCCCACACTCCGAGTGCTCAGAAGGTTTGGATGACTGTCTGGATTTTTGTGGTCTCTTAATTAAGCTAAAACCCGACCTCTGAATGTTTTGGAGCTTGCCAAACACAAATTAAAATGAGTGAAGCAAGGAAGGGTTAAAGAGCCGATGGAAGCTCACTTCCCAGTTGTGTTTAGTTAATGCAGAGGGTTTCAGATGCTCAGTGCTGGCAGCTACAACGTGCTCACAGGTAAATCTGGTTGGGATCGTGGTTGGGGTAGGAGTGAGGTCCCTCACGGAAAGAGGGTGGAAGCTGCAGTGATTGCCACCACCCTGGAGGCTTCTCCTTCGCACACTGGAGTACGCGATCAGGGCGTCCGCTGGAGAGCTTCGTGCTTTGAGCAAGGGGAGACAAAAGCTGGAGGGATCTTTGACTTCTTGCATGGCAGCTTGCTGATCAGGGTATTTGTACGTGAAGTGTGTGAGACAGGATGGGCAAATTCTTCTCTGTGTTACCCTGACGTAAACCTGCAGTAATTGCTTGACATCCTAAGGTGCTGGTTCCCACTGCTTGTATTGACTTGAATGCTTGGGGATGTCGGGTTGTGAATCCCTGGATTCCCTGCCGGCGTGTGCGGTTTAACCCAGAGCAGCATCTGCTGGTACCCAAGCAGAGTAGCTCTGGATTCACTGTGATGCAAACGAGATCATAATCTGGTGCTCGTCGCGAGGTGCTGCGAGGGTGACTCTGTTTTCTCCTAGCCGCCTGTCGCACGTGGAGATAAACGCGTGTGTAATGCCAATATATAGCCTGCAAATTGTACGTGTGGCGGTGAAAACGCTGTTGCTGTTTACGCTGAGGAAAATAGAACCAAAAGGCCACAGAATGAAATATAATTTGTTAAAAACAGGGAATAACATTGATTAAAATGAAAGCCAGTGTTCCGACACTTTACCGTAGAAAAGTATGTCCCCAGGTTCCTTGCACTTGCCCTGTGATTATACAATAGATTTTAAGTCTGTGATATCTACAATTCTACATCAAAATATATTCTATAGCTGTAGGAAACAACTCTGAATTGTTAACCTTCTCTCCAGGTACTGGAGGTAACACACTGTGAGATTAGATGTATATTTTCTTCAAGATATACCACCCATGGAGGAGTCCATATTTACATCTTTTGTTGATATTTTTTATAGATTAAAAGAGTCTCTTTTCTGGTGATAATTCTGCTAAGTACTGTAATTTGCTGCCACTAATATTTGTCTGAGTCCTAGTTTGCAAAATATATTTGAAACCACTTTATAAAGTCCCATAATTGCTTCTTTGTAGAGCTGGTATAATGAGTAGTTTCTTTATCCAGCCTTTATCCTGTTAACCTTAGAGGTGAGTGACTGCTTGCTGGAGTAGTTGGGGAATGTCTTAGCACTGTTGAGCCATTTAATTTCACTACTAATTTCATAGCAGTGACACAGAATTGGCTATGAGCAAGCTCGCAGTTATTTCAAGGGTTTTCAGTTAGCATTGAATCAGGACCTGTTTCACTAAAATGAAATTGAAATAAATGCACATGTAGATGATTTTTTTTTTAATGCATAAATTGATCTGCATTTATGTGCCCAATCCACATTAAAACATTGACCTGCTGTTGAAGGATGGGAGCTCAGCATATAAAGCAGCTCTAGCATCGCAAATGAGAACTTGCACCACGGCGTTGGTGGTTTGTTCTCCGCTTCCTTCCTTTGCTATTGCTCTTGCCCCAACTGGAAGGCGACTCCTTGGCTATCCAAAACTTATTCTTAGCTTCCTGGAAAATACAGATTCACATTTTTCAGTTTCTTTTGGCCATTATTACAAAGTTAGCAATCGGCATGCTGTGCCATTTAGCATGTAGGATGGCTTCCAGGGTTGCTCCTTCTGCAAAGGGGAAATTCCTGTTACTCTAGCGTTTGCCGTAGATGAGCAGAGCTGGCTTGTGTAAAACTTGTCTTTTCTCCAAAATTGTATGGGAAGTTATGTTGCTTCCCTAACCAGAATTCATTTCACCCCAGAGCTGCCTGCATTTCAGGGGGGAGGTTGTCCCTTTGTGTGACTATAGCCTGACGTGTGCATGTGTGGGGAATTTTGCTATTTCCATCCTGTTGCTTTTGCTGTTACTGTAACAGTTGGGTGATCTGAAAGAAGTGTGATTTGAGGGTCACTAAACATGAGAGAGAAAGCTTTCAGTTTGGCATATGAGAGATTATTTATGGCATGTGCTTATGAAATGCTACCACTGTCTAATCTTATTAAGTATGTATACATTTATAAAGAGGGTAAGAATAAAGTTTGATGAAACACTGGGGGTTACAGGTGGATCCAAAAAGTTGAGAATTAAGTCATTGATTAAATGCACCCTGCCTACAAATCATCCCTGTGGGAAGAGGGCCATGGCAAAGACTCCCCCGCACTCTAACGTGGGCGGTGGTTGACACTTGACAGCGGTCACTGCTGAAGAGGACGCGTGGGGTGATGGAGCAGCACGAGCCCGCTGTTCCCCAGTGCCCCAGCACCACGGGCCCCCTCGGCCACTGCCGAGCCCCCCTGGGGCTGCCTTGGGATCTCTTCTGCCTCGTCCCGCCACCTGCCCTTTCTGAGCTGTAAAATCCTGGTAGCTGAGCAGGGGTGTAATGCATTTACCTGGGGAACCGCCGGAGTAAGTGTGCTTGTATTAGTGAGCTCTGGCTGCATGGCAGGGAGAGGGGACAAAAAATGCTGCCTTATTCTTACGTGACTGGTTTTATCTCCATGCATCTTGCATAGGCATCTAACTACTGCAGCATTTACCTACAAGCTATGATTTAGCAGCGTGCTAATGCTAGCTCCTCCGTTGTACAGGCATGTGCGCTTAACACTTGGGCCACTGCAGGCATTTTGTCATCCGGAGGTCATCGCTGCTAAATATTAAGGGTGAATTTTGCACTGAAATACAGAGTTCTGATTGTGCACTTCATTTTGATCTTTCAATGCTTCTGTCGTTAGTGACATTGTCATTTAATGTGGACGTTCATTTAGACATACGTCTGGACCTGCCTGGAAAGCATTTTCGATGGCTGCACTCTCAATTCAGGTCTGCTCCCTCTCGTAGACTCTAAGCAAAAGTTGATAGCATTTGAAATTTAATCAGGTTGGTATTGTGCAATTTATCTCTTATAAAAGTTTCAGTAGCTTTTTGCACACTTTTCTCTACTGTTTAAAAGGAATTCTCAAAAGCCTGGAGTTGGAGGAACGTATCTGTCCATGCATCATTGCAGACTGCACTTTTAATTCTTTTAATCTGAGCTTGATCTCTTTTGTGAAACATATCCTCAAACATGGGACTTGTTACACCAGACTTCTATAAAATTCATCACTAGAAGCCTTGTGTTTGGAGCATTTTCTGTTAACTGTAAGAAGTAGGGAAGGACTAAAGATGGCTTATATAGAAAGATTTTATAGTACTAGTAAATGCTGGTTTCCTTATGAGAGAATTCCTAGCTTTGCTGTATTTTTTTTTCATTACTAGGACCAAATTTATGCCAGTATATAGGATAGGTTCCTACACTTTAATCCAGTGTTTTGGCCACATCCAAAACTTTACTTAACATCATCCTAATCATTAGGACCTCCACGATCTAGTTCTGCTGCACACCGCAGTGACGATATTGCCCCCCAGACCCCAAATACAAGCAGTGCAAGCCATTTTGTAAGGCCTCTTCCCCACCTTTTCCAGACATTTATTTTAAACATCTGGTCTTGAAGATCAGAACCTGCACACGACCTCCTTATTGCCCCATTCAGAAATTCCCCTCCTGTCTGACCAGTCTGTTTTCCAAAATAGTCTTGGTCCTTCCAAAAAGATGGTTTTATTCTTCTAAGTTTCAGATTCAAAATCTGGATGAGTGAGAGAACTCAGATGAGAGATGCATTAGCAGAACTGATTTCTCTTGTTACCAGTTCAAAAGGCTTCAGTATGCAGCACAAATGATTCATAAGTATCCATTGTTCAGAGTTCAGGATAAAGAGTTCAGAATCAAAGCTCTGCTTTAATGTGCGCTCATGCATTTCTTTTTTCAGTAAGAGCATTCTCTTCATATATATAGCAAATGAAATTCAAACTTGTTTAAGCTGCAGTTCTGGTAAATTGCTCTGCCTCTGAAGTTAGCTTAGAATATCATGAGAGTTATAGAAACCGTTACAGATTTTGCTAGTATTGCAAAAACTTAGGGCTTAGTTATAATCAAGCAAGAGATGTTTAATAAATAGAACAGCAAAACAAGTGATCACCTCGTGTTTTTCCTGGGTTTGGACCTCACGTCAGCCCTGCTGGCAGATCCTGAGAGCACAGCCATGCGGGATTTTGGCTGTTGGTGTTTTTCTTATTGGCCGTTATCAAGGGGAGAGACAGCAAAGGCTTTTAATTTACGGGCAGATTTTTGCATGGGAATGCAGGGTGACAGCCAGTGGGCAGTGATTAAGAGGTATTCCGACATCTAGACGTTCGTCCAAGTGTTTGTCATCGAGCGCACTGTGCCCGGTATTGCTTCTTTCAGAGCCTGCTTTATCTTTCATTTTAATGTTTCATAGATCCGAGGTACTGTCACTGCCGCAGTACCGTGCTTTCTCCTGGCATCTTGTATCGTGGCTGAGCATACTGACTGGGCTCTCTAAAACCCGTCTTATCAATGGAGTACAACAAGCCCAATGCAATCATCCTTTCAATTATCTTCTTCATTTCAAGTGTCACCAGATAAGTGCTGGCATAGTATTCTTTGAACACTTCAGATATTGTTCCTTGCTTTTTGGCTATAAATGTATGAATATGGGATAAGGATTAAGATATCTCATGTTTTACCCTTATTATTCACGGACAAAACTATGCTTGATCTCCTAAAAGGTTCTTTTTTCCCCATCTCTTCAGTTTCAATTCTCATTGGGGTCTGGGTGGTGATAAGAATATTGGGGTAACTCTTCTGTGCTGCAGTGGGGGTCATGCCCTGTAGGATGAGGAAAAACCCAGAGAGCCTGGTTCAGTGTTGTGCAGCCTCTGAAATCGGCCTGACGCGGGGCTGAGCTGGCAGCGGCTTACAGGGCAGGACTCCCCAGACGGGACTTGTACATGACCAGTCCAGAGTAGGTGGCTCAGCCTCTGCTTGCTCAGTTCTGGAGAGGCTTTCTGAGAGTTTAGTGCCATCGGGGGGAGGGGGAAGGAGGTTTTAATTTATCTGCCTTGTTGTATTTTTACTTGGTGAATAAAATTTGACTCCACTAAACCACAGGCTTTTCTGAACTCTTTAAGTCCAGGAGGCACTTGCGAACAGACTGAAGAAACAGGGTTCCCTCTACTCTCTGACGATGATTAATCCTCTACCTCCTGTTCATTTTGAGGTACGTAAGGTGTACACAAAGAAACACCTTATGTGCTTTGTGCTATGCAGGTGGGGTTTCCCTCTGAGCCGATGTTGGTATCTTTGCCTGGGCACATCAGTGCATTTGGTTCTGGTGGCACCAGAGCGGGGTCCTTCTTGTCACGGTGGAGAAGAACAGAAGGGGGATTGTAGGCCCTCATATGCTGAGTTGTTATTATTTGAGAGTGCAGTGCATTAAGGGCTGCATGGATGCTCGTGGGCTACGTGAACAGGGCATTCTGTGAACATTCTCCTGTTCGGGGACTTACAGAGCAGGAAGAGAGACCAGCCGCTGGTGGGTTCCAGCTCAGGATCAGTAGAAAGCTCATAGTTTCTAGAAAACCCTATGAGATGGAATGTTAAAGGGATAAGAAACCAGTCTAGGATGTCTGTGAGCAAGACATCCATCTGGGAACTGGAAGATCTGGGGTTTTAGCACTTTTCCTGCATGGCCTTGGGTCAGGGCATTTACCTCCCTGAGCTTAAGAAGCTATATAAAGCCTACAGGATCTTTGTGACAAGAGCAGTTTAGGTTACTAAAGCCCAGCATTTGCAACCATGAGTCGGGCTCCCCAGAAGCACGATGTTGGCTTATGAAGAGGGTTTTTAAAGTGATTTTTGTCTTTTGTTCATTGCCTTTTGGTTTGGAGGCTATTAGATTAATTTGGCAATATTCTTGAGGTTGTCTCTACAATTAGGAGAGCTCAAAACACTTTTAAATTTAAGGAATTAATTGTGATGTAATTATCAAGAGCTTTAGGAAAAACACCAAATATAGCAATATATGTGAATCCTGAGGACTGGCAAGTAGGAGATTAGTGTGGGAACAAGAGAGGAATGTAGGCTTCGGTTCAAAGAGTTATTTTAAAGGAAAAATATTGGAAATCAAGTGTGATGAAAAACAATGGTTCTAATGAAGGACAAAACCCATCCATTGTGCTCCAGTCGTGCTTTCTTATTAGCCATTATAAAGTTGTGGGGGTACAGCAATGGTGGCAACAAACTCAGGCAAGTAACAGAACAGATACAACTTCAATCTCTTCATTAAAAAAATGTTTCATGGTTGCACACAGCCACACAAAATGTATTTTCACGCTTACACATTTCGAGCATTTTTGAAAGTCACACAATTGTTTTGGTGATTTAAGTTCTAAATTGATGAAAATACAATGGGGAAGAGGGAAAGGCAACCTGGGAGGAGAGGAGCCAGGCTTTCCAAGGAAACACTGAAGCATTTTATTGATTGCTGTGAAAATTCATTTCAATTCCACCTTATTTCTTCATTAAGCATTTTAAAGCCATGCTTTCTTGGGTTAATTCCTGCAGGACACTCAGTCAGACTTCAGGGGCAGTGGTTTTAAGGACATGGGCCAATTTGCACTAAGTTATGCTGCTTCACTGCAAGTGCAGTTGCTCCAGATTGATGCTGGTGGAAAAGACAAAAATTTAGACTGCTGGGTTACATCAGCCTTGTATAAATGCAGTGACTTTACACATCATTTAATAAGAACTGCAACAGGAGGGTGTTTGTTATTTTGCAAATAAGTAAACTGAAATGCTGAGTTCTGCGTCATGATTTATGAGTCATAAGCACTTCCTTTATGAGAAGGATTTTGACTGAGCTCAGTTTCCATTTGGACATCAAGGAAAAATAATAAACTCTGACACTCAGAAGTGACTTGCTGGTGACTACACCAAGTCCTAAGCAGGAACCAAAACAAACCTCAAAACCTCTTCCTGAGATGAAGTCTTGTTGACTTTGGTTTCAAAATATGTTTTATTTTCATGAAGGAATAGAGTGAAGGGGAGAAATATTAGATTAAATGTAATCATTACTTTTTTGCCAGATGTCTAAAGTTTTGCGGCAAATATTGGCAAGCCAGCAAACATCACTTTAAAAAGTTGTTCTCCACTTCATGTCTGTTAGATGTGTTTTTCTGGTTTAAGGGTAGGTCTTGGCATCTAAAAAAACACTTCAAACTGAAATGGGGGCTGACTACTGGCATTTTGATCTTACCAGCCATTTCTGGTTTAATGTAAATACAACACCAACTAAAGTGAAGAGAAAACCTATAATAAAAGTAGATCTTGATTCATCATCATTTCCCAAAAGACATTTACATTTGAACAAAATTTGCCCTTAGGGACATGGTGTAGTGGGCATGGTGTGTTGGGTTGACGGTTGGACGCAATGATCTTAGAGGTCTTTTCCAATCTGTATGATTCTATGATTCTAAAACAGAGTAGGCAAAGTAAGGTGAGAGATACCTTCTCCCCATTGGCCACCATGGTGTGTCTGAGTCCCCCGTTACTGTCTCTGTTGTATTCGGGCATTTCCTAATCTCTTGAGCATCTATCTGCATGGCACTGAGCAATTACTATCTCATAGTGGTGGAACTGAAGATCAAAAATACTATGTAACTTAACTAATGCCTGTGTGAATTCAGGGAACTTAGTCTTGCAGCCCCTATAGCAATCTTCCTCACCACCTTTTTCCCCATAAAACTGTTTGAGTACTGAAAGCACAGCTGAACACTCCTGTATTACCTTGCTTGGCAAAACCAATAAATCCCCCAGATAGCTAATTACAGCGTGTTGGTAACCAGAATTAAAATCTAACATGACAGTCATGTAGGAATATGATCACTTAAAGAAATACAGGCACCGCTGCCTAAGATAGCTCTGAAACCGGTAACTTGAATTCTAGTCTCTACTCTGCCATAGATTTTTTTTTTTTTTTTTTAACATTAGTTTTTAGGGAAAACCAAAAACTGCATGTTGTTCTGCAATTCTGGTAAATAGTTTGTTAAATGGCCATCCACCCAGAGATTTTTATGAGGATTTAGGTATTAATACCCGCAAAGTGTTTGAGATCATCCTGTTCAGGAAAAGTCCTCACCCAAACTTTTTGAAGGTGTGATTAGGACCTTGCAGAAGCAATCTTAGGGGAATTTGCCTCTTACATAGTTATAGAGCAAGCTGGGAAATGGAGGGATTTATCCAGCGTATGGTGGTGGGTCTGTTGTTGTTCGTGGTCCAATCCTGCAGTTGGCATGTATTCAGTGCGGGCCATGGTTCGTCCTGCTGTCTTGCTCCTCCATGTCTTTCCTGCCCTGGAGCCCCTTGCAGCCTCGCGGGGGGCTTCTGCCCCTGCTAGCCCAGGGGGATGGATGCTCGTCCGCCTCTGAGCCGGGGTGTGCTCTCCTGCCGCTCGTCCCTCTGCGTGGCACACGTAGCGTTACCATAACAGGTTGATAGGTTTAAAGTTACAATGATCAGCATCTGAGAAGGTGCTTAACAAAAGTGTGCTTTCCCTGATTGTCTTGTGTTCTTTAATAAATTTTATTAATTAATGAAACTGACTCCTTTGTATGGTACATTGGAAGAATTGCTATTCTACCTCACTGTGTAATCATTATCGCCATTAATGAGTGTGTTGTTCTGTCACCAATATTAATCTAACAAAAGAAACAAATAACTGGCCCATGCTGTGATGCAGGAGTCAGTAGGTTAAATACTCACTTCTGTGAATTGTGATAAACAATCTAGGTGAAACGGCCAGAGCATGGTTGGGTGGCTGCTTTTAGAGACACTCGACGTGCGTAGATGTAAAATGCACGAGCAGCTCTTCTTGTTGGTTGTGCGATGCTGCTTTTGTGAACGGTCCTTCTTCCCTGTCTTTTGGAATCAGCACCTCCCTGAGGATAAATTGCAGAGCAAATCAGTTAGGCACAGCAGAAGATGGGGCATTTTTATACTTTGCCTTTTCATTTAGATTTGATTCCTTAGAAAAGCTGCTTAAATGGTGTTACAACTGCTTTGATACGGACTCTTAATTATGAAAAGGTAGCACCAGTAAATAGTGTTAGGTGAAAAGAGCGCAGAGGGGACAGGCAACGGGAACCTTGACTATCAATACGTCAAACGGATGAGTCCAGAAAGACACACTTAGTGTTACAAATTTCTTGTGAAGCCCATGGCAAAGCTATTTTAGCGGCTTTCAAGAAAGGGATGTATGTTAGTCTTATTGTAGTTCCTTGAGGGAATAGATTTTGCACACAGAGGGGAGGAGAGGCTGAAGTGAGGCATCTGTCATTTTCTTCCAGTGTTTGTGATCCCCTTAAAATAAAGATGAAAATTAAAGGAATGTGTTTCTCTCCTATCAAGATTCTTATGTTCTTCTTTAACTGCCCTCATGCAGAAGATTTTGGCTGGTTTAGCTGGTTGTAATTTTTGTGGTGCGCAGCTCTTGTTGGCTTCCCTTGTACCAAACACACAGGAGCTATTCCTTTGCTGTGGGTGGTATGAAGCAAACAGCTGTGCGGGTGTTGCACTGAATTTAATGCGCATCATGGTAACAGGAGAATCAATCTGAGAAGAGACTTCTTTTGCGGTGCTGTTAGCTTTGGATTTATATACTTTATTAGCTATCAGAGCGTTTTCATTATTGCGGCTATTGGTTAGACCCGCTATAACTCCAGTAAAACCAAGAGACACCGAGTTGCAACACTTACAATATGCAGTATGCACACACAACCTTGATCAACCTAATTTCAGCATAGCAAACACAAAACAAAAGCTGTATATGACTTCTTAGCCTTTGTGCACATCTGCATTATTATAAATGCTAATATAATTCTGCAATGATAAATAATTAAACAATTATGGTCATGAATCAATAAGTTTAGCACATTTTTTCATCAGCAAATTGTACTGTATAAACAAGAAATATAAATTACCAAGTCTAATTTTTACTGAAAATTGTAAGCATTTTATATCTAATAATTAAAAAAGTATTAGAATTCAATGTAAGATACTTAGAACTTTAAAATTTTCTGGTTTTAACCAAACACCATTAAATTGTCATGTTTTATGTTTCTGAATCTGATTAACATTTTGAGATCTGACTTTTGCAATCATTCTCTTTGTTTTCCTCTGCTAGAACCCCCTCGCTCAACCTCTGGTTTCTCCTAAACACAGTTTATCAGCTTGAATCCAGCTTCAGATGACCTCATTATGTTGCCTTTAAGAAAATATAATGTTTAAAGAAAAACATTCAAGTACCTTTCTTCTAAGATTTTGAAAGATCTAGCTATTTTTATCATGTACTAAGCATTTTGCTGCAGAAGGTGCAATATGGAGGCAGGGAGAAGAAAAAACTTTTACCACTATGTTTGCATTTAATTGGAGGTTGTAGGTTGCCTGTAATCTTTCCTGCTCTCAGATCTTTGGCATTTGTAAAGAATCTATCACCCCAAACACTGGCATCTAGCTACATAATTTAAAAATAGTCTTGCCCTACTCTAGAAGTAGGAGTAAAAAATAGTATATTTTCAGAGAAAAAGCTGAGTTTGATTTTTTTTTTTTAAAGGTGTGCATGTTTCTATGATGAACGTCTGCATGAACTAAGGATTTGCCACAGGGGAAGTTACTGCAGAGTAGCTGTTCCTGACTGCTCGCCATTGGCTTCCTCAGTGGTTTAAAGCCTCGGTGGCTTTAACCCAGGGAAATGCTTGACCTGTTTCTACTTTGTTTCTTGAGCTATCGATGAAAACCCCATTTAGTTTTAGCCAAGGCGTGTAAGACCAGGAAATTTGGAAAAGCAGCAGTTTCAGGGTGGTGTTTGGTGTCGCAGCACCAGATCCGAGGGGGACATGTTGGCACCAGGTGCCCGTCTCTGCGGTGGCCTCCAGGTCCCTCTCCACATCAGCCAGGGCTCTGGGCACCCTGACCATGCCCTGACCTGCGGGGCGGGCACCAAACCACCGAGGGCTTATCCTCTTGGTATTGACCTAAGGCAGAGCTGGTGGGACTGGTTCATTGGAGGTGCTGGAATTATGGTGCATCACTGTGCTGGAAAAGCTTCTCCCCGTGGGAAAAGCTCCTAATTCGGTAAGCCAATAAACCAGTGTTTATCTGACTCCCATGTGTTTGGTGGTGCGAATGAGTCACAGCAGTGATCCTTCGTGGTGGCCCCATCTGCAGTTCTTCTACAAATACTCAATCTAAGTGAACCTGCCAAATGACAAATAGGATGTGAAGAAGGTGACGCTACTCTTCAAAAAAGATAAGAAATCAGGAAGGGATTCGATACGGTATGGAAGGTGCTGTGACCTGGGAAAGGCAGCTTCTCCAGGCATGGTGCAGTGTCTCAGGGTCTGAGATCATTTTGTCTGGCTTCGTAATGGAAGTTCGTAGTGTTAGAGGCGGGAGTCCATCCACTGAAGTGTTAAAGTTTATTTGCAGAGTTTTTTTTTTTTTTACAGACTAGAAGCCTCAGGAATCTCCACCAAGCTGGGAGATCAAGGACTTTTCTTCCCAGTTTTAATGCTTGCTGGCAAGCAATTAGTTATTTGTATTACAGAGAAGACTTACAAAGATAGAATGTTTAGAAATGTAAGCAAGTATTTTGCCTTCGGGGGGGGAAAAGAAGAAGAAAATATTTTCTTCACCTTCTTTTCTTTATCTCCCTTTTCCTTTACTCTGCCTTTCTCCTTTTGATGACTAAGAGAAAGAAAACTACATATGGAGTCTGAAGATCTTTACTTTGAGATTCCTCCTTGTGCTGCTGCATCTGCTCCTCTTCCTCTAGCTTTCCCAGTGCGCCGTGTTTCCATTTGTGGGTGTAAGTGTCTTTGCCTCTGATGCCAATGTCACTCTTCTTGTGGCAACCAGATTTTGTTTTACTGTATGGCTCTTAGCAACATGTTTCCTGCATTCTGCTCGCTCTGTTGTGGAGTTCACACTTTCAAAGTCTAGAGATATAGATTGCTCTGCTTTCACATATACGGTTTTGTAAAAACAATCAAAGTCAAACTTCAAAGCACATTCTCTTTCCTCGTGCAGAGTTAGTGGTTTTGTGTTTCACTCCGAAGCAGGTCTGCACTGACCATCCTTGACCTCTGTGAATCCCCTGCACCCACTATTCTCAGAGTCCAATATAAAATATTTGCAGAAAATTGTATACCGCCATCAGCTGGATTTTTTTTTTAGGTAGGTGAAAGTGTATATTAATTTTCAAGTCTAAATACCTGTACTTAACGGTAATGATGTGACAAAAGTACTCAAATTTAAGTGGTAGGGGAAAACTGTAGAAATTTCTCATTTGCCTCTATGATAAATCAGTGGAACCTGTGGAGAAGTAGTATTGCAATCATTCATTTAGCATATTTCTTTATTTTTAAGATATCTACATTTAAAACATTCAGATTCCACCTATGAAACTGGATTGCAGGATGCACAGCAGGTTTAAAAATATTTCAGAGATGTTGCTTTCATGCTTCAAATCCTTGAAAAGCCAAATACACTCACTTCTGAAACTAAATCTTGGTTTTCACTGTAAAAAAAAAAAAATGTTTAATAGCACATATGGCATAATTTCATGTGACATCTGTTTTGTAACAAACAATATTTAGCTCACTTATTTGCTGAATGATACAGTACATGCTGCAAACAAAAAGTCCAATGAACAGTTTTACATAGTTTGTAATATATCAATATTTATCGCAAAAGAATGCAAAACTTAAACATTTAAGCATGTTATTGATTGTAATATGCAAAACATTGATTACTGCATGCTGCCAATGCAAAGAAAGTCTACTGAATGCCTTATGGGGTATGAACATTAGGTAGATTTCTGAAAGAATAACTGATGTCCTCCCACCGGTGACATTTAGGCTTATGCCCCCTCAACCTAATTTGTGTCATCTTATAGGAGACAGCTGTCAATATATTTAGGATGGTTTAGCTCATAACAGCAGAAATGGTGAGAGACTATTGGCTTAATTGCATGGAGTGATTGATTCTAATGGAAACAACATTTAGAAACTCAAAATGCACTTTCTGTTGGCAGATCTAATAGAATATCATAATGAATTGGAGCATCACGCATATACTGTACTTTCTGCAAGGACTGCAAAAGGACAGTCATGGGTTTTTATGTTGGTTTTTTTTTAATTTGATTTTAATGTTTAAATTATTTGTTTAAATAATAAAACCAAACCATCACGGAGACATAGTCGGACAGAAACCAGAACATCAGAATGATGCAGAAACCGCACACTGGTACAGTAATTTTCAAAGGAAGACTGTGTTCAGGTGAATTGGCTGAAGGCACTGAAATAAATGTTAGCAACTGCAGTGTCGTGACATGGCACGAGGTTTCTGGGGCCGTGCCTGGTGTCGCGATGCGCTTTGGAAGGATGCCCTGAAAGCAAACCCTGCTGGGGTGACTCACGTGGGTGCCGGGGACCCCGATGGATGGTTTCAGTGTAGCCTCTCGCATGAACCCCAAAGACTTTCTGGGAGCATGTGGGCTATTGCAGACCACAGCCACCGCTGGGCTGAAGGAAACCAAGCGGGGGCTGACGTGTGCCTGGAGTTGGAGCAGAGCAAGGTCTCTGCCTCTCTGATGCTCCTCCTCGCCTCTGTGTGTTGCCAAATCATTTTGGTTAGCCCCCACGATGGGTTGCGGGTCTAGGGGTGCCTGGATGTATGGGCACGAAAGCTTATCTGTCCCTCTTGGAGGAGGTGCGTTGGCACCGTTGGCTGCTCTGGTGTTGCAGACCGTGAACCTGCCTGGGCAGGGGCAGGAAAGCCTGCGCCGGCAATCCTTGCCCTGGGGTAGCGGCAAAAGCTCCAGGGCAGTTGCTCTATGTTAACTCTTTTGTCCTCTGGCAGTTTTGCACAATAACCTCTCGCCTTTATAGACTCGGTCAAACTATAAGTGCATCTGTCTCCAGTCTGGGATCTCTCTCTCTCTCTCTTTTTTTGTTAAACACTTTATTGAAATCCTGCTGTTTTCTTCTCCCTGTTGTAATTTCTCAGAGACATCTTACTCTTTCCTGAGTAAGGACTAATGTACAGAAGTCAGGATTACAAAATCTTCTGCTTAACTGAAAATGCTGTGCAGTTTGGCCAGAACCTGCTGACATGGTTCTATCTTTTCTTTTTCTACTCCTTTAAGATCTAGAAATGTGTAGGTTCTAGGGGGATTAATATGTGGTTACAGATTAAATGTTTTTTTCCCTCTTTCCCATAATTAGAAAGGTATGAAGAATCGGATGCAAGATTGAACAGTGTAAATCCTCCAAAATTAAAAACATTTCAGAACTGGAATAAATATTAATAAATTGGAGGCATAATGAAATGCCGTAGATATGTAAGGGGAAAAGCAAGCAGCAAAGGAGGGAAGATTTTTATAGACCTTAATTACAGCAGGGTTGTTAGTAAATTTACTGAATTGTAAATGTAAAAGATTCGGATGGCCTGAGTAAAACCACATATTTAAGCCTTCTAAATGAACATTTCTGTTTTTTGAGTAATTTGTACCATCTGTGTCAAAATTCTGAGCCTAAGAAGAAAAAGCAGTGGAACAAATGTTGGTTCCATAAAACAGTCCTAGTTCATTGTTGAAATTGTCACACATTAACATTGCAGGCCATCTGGGTAGACAAAAGACTCTAACCAGATTGCTAAGATGATTTTATTGGTCTGGTATTAATCAGAATGTGGCATAATATTTAAGCAGAAAAAATGATGAGGTGAAGTGGAGTGCCTCTAACTACCCTAACTGTGTGGTAGTTGCACAATAATCTTATTACAGCATGCAGCACTGTGTTTCTAAGCAAAGATCCTAATTCTGAAATGTAAATAACAAGCTATGTGATATTTCCAATTTATAGTTTAAAATAAAATATGAAACTTAAAGAAGTAATGACTGTTGGCATATTGCAATGCGGAGATTTAAAGGCCACAGCATGGTTATATTAAATTGCGGTATACCCACAATCATGTTGGAATTAACTTTAATTTCTTTTTGTAACATTGTAAATCAGATTACACTTCATCTCAAAGAATCCAGAACTCGTGATTTACAATTGATTTTCTACATTTTGAATCTCTACACAATGCAGCAGCTTGCCTTCTCTCCAGGATCTAGAGATGATGGTATGTATGTGCATGTATGTGTGTCTTTATGTTTGCTCTCGAAAAATCTTCATCTGCTTTCTCACCTTTCACAGGCAATTGGAAAAGTCTCTCTTTTTAATATTCTCCATGATCTTGCCTCTTTCTAGTTTTTCCCCTATGATTCTCAAAAAGCCAGTGAGTGTTTTTGTGCCTCTCCCCACTTTACCACCACTTTGAAAACCCCGTCTGCCCTCCTGTGCCGAATCTGACCTTTTAAATTCCCCAGCAAGTCCCCTGAAGGTATGGAGACACCTCCGAGCACCACAGAAAACCTTGTTCTGGGGACACTTTACACTCTCTAATGCGTTTGCTGTGAAAGTTACCCCGCTGGTGTGAGGCAGGCGGTGGAGAGCCCTGCGGAGCTGCGGGCAGGGCTGCTCCCCCCACAGCTGCCTCGGGGCGGGGGGACCCTGCCTCGCACGGAGGGCCGAGAGTCTGGCGAGGTGGGAATGGGGACTCCACCATTAGATTCAAATGTGGATGTGCCCCACCTCTTGCTGGGGAAGGAGAGGGCGGCTGCGCGGTGGCGACGGTCCCCATCTGCAGCAGACATTGCTGCCCTGGTCCCGCTACGTTCCCAGGAGCGGGGGAGCCCGGCTGCGCCTGCGTGCCGCCCTCAACCCTTGCATGGCGAACGGCGCTTGAATGCGAGGCTTGACGGCCAGTCGGGTTTCGTACAGAGGCCTGAGATTTTCCCATTTGTGAAATATTTCTGATCCTGATTATTACATAGAGTGCATTCTGTGGAAGCAGCTGTAGCACGTTGCTGTGCCATTTTCCTGGCACAAAATATATGGTTGGATGGTTTCTGCTCTGTAGTTTTCTACTATGAAATTCTCGCGCTCTCTCTCAAAAAAAAAAGAGGGATAAAAAAAAGAAGAGTTGCTCCCTACAAAAGTTGTATTAGAAAGAGACTTAAATTTTCCAAAGTAATAGTCGTTAGGTAATTAAGCAGGGCACTGATGTAGTTAAATAGCACAGATGCCAAATTAATTTAGGATTTTTTTGCTTTTTGACTTCTGTTTTAAATTATTAATCTGAGAGCAAGGTGAAATGGGAAGAAAAGAGACTGTGAAAGAGGGATGAAGAAATTAAAGGACTGGAAGTGGAAGGCAGGATTGTCTAGCAGGAGAAAAATGAGGGTGAGGGCGGTCAGACAGACCGAAACAGAAGGTGGGAAGGCAACAAGTTTGGACCAAGAAGTTACCAACCGTGTCCAGCATTTAGCCAGTAAAAACTGCTCCTGTTCATGGTGGGGCTGTGAGGTCGGGGGAGCTGTACGTGGTCCGAGGGGTCTGCCTGGGGCCATGCGGGGCATTTGCTTTGTGCAAAACCTCTCTCCCTTGGGGCAGATCTGGAACTGAGCTAAACCAACCGGGCTCTGCAAGCTCTGCCGGTTGAGTTTATTGCCTGGGCAGGAGCAGACCCTTAGGAGAGGTCCTGTTTAATGTCTTAATATTTTCTGTTTGAATTACGTGTTGCTTGGGCTTCAGAGCGGTTGGGAGACGAGCGGCCCAAAGGCACGTACAGTGAACGTGTCTCTTGCTGACCACGATTCTCTGGAAACATCTCGCGGGCCAATGCTTGTTTGGGATGGACCAACAAAGTGTTTGTCTGGAGACGAGAGGGTCTTAACTGTGATGGAGAGAATGTTTCTAAGCATGAATACCTTGGGTAATTGTGTTGCTTGATCGTCTAGTGACACGCTGCTTGGCATAAATTTTAAAGGGGATTTTCCAACTTCACCAGCAGGTTTTTTTTTTTATTCAGTTTTCATTAATCTTACATTTGATTGTTTAGAAATGCTAAATACTGGCGTTAAAAGATGACTGAAATCTTTGCTATTTGATTAAAGGTTTTTCATGGTTTTGCCTATTTAATAAAAGATTTATCAGCCATTGCTGTGGAATTATACAGTATAGTGTAAATTATACCTAATTAAACAAAACATTTGGGATTGTCAGTTAGCATCACAGTGCTGGCCTGGTCCTTGATGACAGATAGCAATGGTGAGAAAATGTCACTGCAGCCACACAAGTGTTGCGCTATTAGCCACATACAAGTGAAATGTGGATTAAAATGCTATTAACATAGCCAATTAAACATAGGCATAAACAAACCAGTTAAATCAATAATAGTAACTGCTGTATTACAGAGCTGGCTCACTTTGCCCATCTGAGGACCGCCCAGAACCACTAACGTGAAGCCGGGATGTTTTGTATGTCGATGGTGAGGATAACGCCCCACAGCAAGGGCTAACCACACCTTCACGGCATGAACACAGCAAAGTCATACTGGGGGTCAAATATTATTTTCTTTACTAGATAAAAAATGGTTTATTTTTTCTTCTCTTGGACTCCTTTTCTTTACTGTTACTTTTGACATGTATTTCAGGTCTCATGGACTCTGTGTCTCTGTAGCTGCTGTAATTGGTCCTTGTGACTGACATGTGAGTCTAGACAAGGTCAGCAAAGAACATGGGCCATCCGAAAGGGAAATTTCCTAGGGCACAATTAGGTTAGCAACAAAATAAACAGAGATAGTCTGCTATTTCACAGCAGAATAGCCAACTGTTCCCAAGTCTTGCACATGGCCACCACATCCAGCACACCCATTTAATGCTTTCTCTTGGTTTTTTTTTTTTTTTCCCCCATGAATGCTAACCTTAGTTTTGGGCATGTGTTTCTCCATCCTAGAATTATGAAGACCCCCGTCTTCTGCATCTTTACTTTAAATGTTTATTAGTCCATTTTGTGATATTTCGGTATCATCTCCTCACCAGGTCTTCTGCTTTCTACTTTAGATCAATATAAACTTGTTTATTTTTCTGTCAAATGTAGAAACTAAACTCTGTGTGTTCTTGTCTGGACTATGAAAGAGAGTGACCCTGGAATGAGAAGGTTGGAAGTGCTTTGAATTTTCCAGGTGTTAAATCTAATTTCTCTTCTGGTCAACTGGCTTAATCCTTTAGTCTTAAAGGATTAAGTGCTACCTATAGTAGATCTCATCCTGATGTCAAAAGATTTCTCTGGATGGCTGGTATCCTAAAGCCCAAAGCCAGCAAAATCATTCCTCTGCAAAAAGGCAGCATTGCGTTATTGAAACCTCCATTTGAACAGTGACCACCTTCTTAATTACTACTCTATTTATCTCCTCGGACCACCTTCTTAATTGCTGTAGGTTTGACAATAACAAGAGAGCACCGGGTATTTTCAGTCTGAGATCTTTCATAAGAACAAAAGTGACAAGATTTCCTCTTGATACTTTATCTGAATCCATTTAAAAATACAAAATGAAAAATAATGATCTCTCATTTTTTTTTTCAGTAGTGATTAAAAGAAGTAATTCTTTAAACAACAAATGGAGAAGGGATTATTTGAAGCATATTGGGGGTCTCTTCAAAAGACCAGACATTTCTTTTTGTGGTGTGTAAGACACCTGTTAGGAAGACCACTTTGACAGTATGTTGGATTTTGTCCAATTAATGCCCTTTAAAAGCAGCTTGATGGAAAACAATGGGCCAAAAAAAGCAAGAGCCCTGTTTCCAAAGCCAGCTGGGGAGGTGGTTAGCGGTGGCCTGTGTTATGGGAATACCTTAAGTAGATGGTCTGGCACTGGTTGTAAACAAACTCGCCATGTTTTCAGTAGCTGTTTTACCACTGTGGTGGCCCAGTGGACATTTTGATGTTGATATCTGAGCTACCGTGAGCTAGTGTCAGGTACGTATATCCATACTGCTTTACTCCTTTGGACAGCAGTGAGGATGAGCTCGAGGCTGACTGCTGTGTTGGACACTGAGCTTCTGCCAGTGTATTAAAAAGAAAAATAAATAAATAAATAAAATTAAGTATTTGAGCGCTAAAGACAATCCCAAAGTTAAAGGCAGGGAGACAAAAAGGCAGCTAAGGGAGATAAAGTTGCTTTTCTGTGAAACCAGAGGCCAGCACAGGGCCACTGCCTAGTCTGCTGGGGGGGTGGCTGTACATCACCAGCCTCGTTGGTAAGATGCTTTCCATGCTTTTGGTGCTGCAGGTTGGGTGAAGTCCTACCTCAGATGTCTGTGGCGTGCCGAGAGCATGTTGCAGGTGGACCACGGCCTGGACCTGCATCTCTTCTCTTCCTGATTCTTGTTCTTTTCGATGTTGCAGAATCAGGCTTTACAAATTAGAAAATAAATGAAGAGCTTGATTAGAGCTTTAAATGGGATTCCTGAGACTTCTGTTTGTACCTGAGGCACTATGTATGCTGAAATAAAACAGCAACCACTTTTGGCACGCTTCCTCTGTTCATATAATCTCTCTAGCAGACTCTGTTTTCTTACTGTAATTTTCTCTCTTATATATATGTATTTATTTATTCAGAAACGCCATGTGTGCGTATGGAGTTCTGGGGAGTAATCATAGCCATGTTCAGCCCAGCAATGCCATGGGTCATCCTGCCCCACCAAGGCATGGAGGGCATTTGGGCTTGCTGCCAGCCCTGCTCCTGTCCCATTTTGGTTAGTGCTGCTGTGGTTTGGGGCTTTTCTGGGAGCTTATTGACCTACTTATGGGTTCTGTGGCCCATCCTGGACATGAGCAAGGGCTATGGGAAGTCACGGGGAGGTCCTCTCCTGTCTTCTCCTGGTGTCCAGCCCTACCACTCCTGAGGAGCCCATCCACACTACCTGATGGCGCAGCTGCTGTCTCAAGCAATGCTCCTCCTTCCTTCCAAACAAGTCCTCCCCATTTCCTAAAAGGACACTCCTGTAAAGATCATGGGTGATTTACTCTTTTAAACAACAATTTGAGCATTTCATAGGAAGTCAGGAAAAAGAATAAAAGAAGGGCAAAGAGGAAAAGAGAGAAAAAAGGGAAAAGAAAAGTGTTTCAGCACTGACTGAGGAGGGGGAAAGCTGCTGGGAAACCCTGGCTGCAGTAAGAGTTGGAAGAAGGGAGAGGTTCTGACTGGAAGAAAACCAGGGGTTAGAGGCAGCTGCTGAGCACTGTGGTGTATTTTCCTGGGAGGCTGAAGCCTGTCCGTGGAATGCTTCGGCTCAGAGGGAATGCAAACATTGTCCTGGGCTCTGCCTCTGGGCTGTGTGCTTTGCTCTTTGTAGATCGTATTTAACATTGGGCAGTGGCATTGCTGCTGCTTTGTCGGGCTGTCAAGACCACTGGGAAATGCAAGCCAATTCAAGTGTATTCCTCTGTCTTTTTTCTTTTTTTTTTTCTTTTTTTCTGTAGACTGTCTAACAGTAAATCCAGCTTTTGCATGTGATTATTACTTCATGACAAGGCATGATGAAGTGTTTAAGAATTTCTGTAAGTTTAAAATTATCTTTACGTTGGACCCTGTTAAGATTTCTGACAATTGCGTTAATCTTTAGTCCAGGGAAAAAGGCTTTTTCCACACCATATGGACTAGGCCAGATTTATCTGCTGCCTGTTGTCCTTCATGGGACATGAGGCACATTCTGTTGAGTGATGGATCATCTACGGATGTGTCGTAGCAAGAGCATGTTGGCATGTACACACAATTGACAAAGTCCTACGCACCTACATTAAGTCAATGTACTTGCGGCGTATTTTGCTGTTTTATTTCCCCTACTGCACTTCGCGTGCGTTTTCACATTCCCGTTTCACTGGCTCCATGAACATCGCCAGGCTGGAAATCAGCTTCTTGTGCAATGTGCTCAGTGAAGTCTCCTATTTCTCAACTGCAAATCAGTGCAAATGTGAGCCATTAAAGCCATGATTGACTCCAGACTAAGGCTTTGCTCCCAAAGCGTTTATGCACTATTGAAGGCTAGGTTTTTTCTTCTTTGATACTTGTGTTTTGTAAGAGCTTCCTGGCAACATCAGTAGTGCAAAGTCAACTTTTTATTAATTTATTTCTAATAAAGAAGGTATTTTTGTGGCCAGAGAGTTGAGAACTCCAAGCTCTGTTGTTTAGGAAGAAGGCCATATTTTAATGTGTGGAAATATTTCCAGGGTGTGGCCTGCTCGCGGGTCATTTCCTTTAAACATCCAAAGCTACGTGGTGCTAACAGTATGTGATCAAGGTGCTTGTATCAATGTGGCCGCTATTGTGAATGGCGACTTATTTCTCTTATTTTAATCCACAAGTGAAACATAGCTCTTGAAGTGATCGCACAGTCCCGTTTCCATGAGTAATACATAAATGGGTCAGGAGATGAACAGGGCATTGTGTTCCACAGTACAGAATATTAAAGTTTGCTGCAGTGGGATCAAAATGCATGCAGACTTTTAATGAAGTTTGTCAATTTAAAAAAGTATCATTTTCCCTTTCAGAATTGTGGTGTCTAGCATTGAAAATCAATTCAGATATTTATGTCCTGTAGCAGTTGATTTCTAAGCAATTGGAGTAAAACAAGTATTTGCAAGTTTTGTATTTTCTTCAGTTGTGTTTGCTGCTTCTTGGATAATTTTATCCATGAAGACTTCTTTACCGCTCTGTCTTGACGACTCAGCTGAGTTAAAATTAAAGCATAAAATGAAATGTTTATTTAATCATGGCGATGTTCTTAAAAACTTGAGAGATTTCTTGTATCACTAAAAAAGTGCCTTCAAAACTTCCTGAACTTCTTAAAATGCATTCCTCAACACTGATAATTAATGAAGATATACTAAATAGTAAAGCAGCATTTAGTCTGTATTTGAATAATTAGAAATTTAGATTAAATTCTCCTAGTGTGTCAAATATGCTTAACTTTATGATTTTAAAAAAACTCTCATAAAATGATCAGATCTTTTGCACAAGAGTATTTCTACCTGATTTAAATTCTGGGAACACAACAGCTTTAACTATAGTATTTTTTGTGAGAGGAAGAAAAAACTATTCAGTGCTCAATTCAAGACTTTTATACAGAAAGTATAAAAGAATGTTAATGGGAAGGAAAACTGAATCCAACAGTGGAATTCATACAGCTTGGTTAATTACACAAATATTAATTCATGCAGGTCCTCTGACCAGATTTCATTCTCCTACTTGACTCTTTGTAGACTTGCATCCTGTCGCTATAGCAAAGCAAAGACTGAACAATGCCAAAAATTTCAGACTGTTCCCAAAATGATAAACTCTGCCAGATAAGAATATACTTGACTCTAGATTCTCAACTTAGCTCTTAATATATATAATTCTTCATATCATATGTGAGAACCACTGACCACGGCAAAGCAAATGAAGTGTTAATTATCCAGAAAGAGCTCAGTTCTGCCCAGTGATGAATAATGCTGCCCAGATTCAGAAATGGACTTATTTATGTGATTAAAGTTAAGCACATGCTTAATCTCATTGATCTCTAACATCAATAATGGTTTATCAATTCAGAGCTGCAATTGGTGTTGCAAACACAAAGGAGAGATGAGTGGGGTCTCTGTCTTGACTTTGCCCGTTGAATTTCTTGTGGGCTGGGAGATGCAAACAGCAAAGGGGGTTATTGCTTGGAGACAGACTTCTGCAACTTCTAAATTAGTTGGTCTTTCCACTTTTCATTTCTCAAGTTCTGGGTGAAATTTTGGTCGCTAATGTTTTGAACCAAATAGGTTTAGGTGGAAACTATTTCGAGTGAGGGGATGAAAGCTAGGAATAATCAGACTGGCAGCACTCTCAGTGACAGAGAATATTAAAATAGAAAAATTACAAATGAAAGATAAAAATTCTAGGGCTGAATGTCTGCGATGTGAGACAAATAACAATCAATAGCATGCATTTGTAGGCTGCTGTAACTGGGGAAATAAATAGGAATATAATGGTGCCCTCTAGACCTGGTGCTTCTGCTAGTGTGCACGTGTCCCTTGCATACTTGGAAATATAAATGTCATGGCACCAATATCTAATAACATCTGAGTGCAAGTTCATTTGAACTGCTTAGATGTGGGGCATAAAACTGACATATACTACTGGAAAGCTAATTTTGTCTTCCTGGGGCTATTTTTGAGGCTTTTTTGTTTGTTTCTGAAGTATTTCTTCTGTAGAATACCCTTTATCTGTCCTTAAAATGCACTGGAGAGGCAAGAGAACAACTAAGTCTAGGATGCTCACCTTTGGTTTTCCATTGCAATTATTCTTCTTTGGCTGAGAATTAGCTCTTTCCAAAAGTTTTTTTGTTTTGTTTTTGTTTTTGTTTTTTGTTTTTTTTTCAGTAGCGTGTATTAACATATATGATCACCTTTCATAGCTTTGCTAGAAAAAAACCTTTATTCCCAAAGCATCTGTGCTGGAGTCCACTAAAAGCACAGACATATCTAACCATTTTAGATAATAGGCTGAATAGAAAAAAAAGTTGTTATTCACATAGTAGCTTTCATCATTGATAGACCTGCAATGGTTTCATTGAACAGAAATCGGCTTTAACGTTTTTGCAGTGTAACCTCAAACATAACCATTCTTGATTAGCCTCAAGGCTGTTGATGATCACAAGAAGACCATTGTCTACCCACCTTTAATATTAACGGAATTAAATAAGCCTGCTTTTGTTCCATGGTCTTCAATTAGAATAAAAACAAAATTAGAACCATTATGATGCATTAATATCTATTTTCAAACATAGAGGGGTGGGGTAGAAAATCCCTAGAAGGCTTTTCTCACATAATGGTTTACTTTGGGTGGGAGAGAGGATAAGAAAGCCCTAGGGAAGAAACTACATTGACTTGTGTAATGAGTTGCATTCCAGCTAAATAGATCTCAATATCCTAAAGCCAGTTTCTGGATTGAGGGATAATGCTTGGGTTTGATGACCCTGTATTTCAGAACGTACAGTGTCAAGAATACATTTCTTTTCTTCTTAGTCACCAAGATATCACTAATAAACTCATCCAATTATTGGTACCATGTTTTGTGAAGGTAGTTTAAAAGGGAAAAAAACATAGGAGGAAATCAGTGCCTCAAAGGTGACATGAATGTCAGATTTATATGGTGATAAGAGACATTTGACCAATCCTGGAAAGTCCAAACTAAAAATTGTCTGATTCTGAAGATTTCTTACAAAGGTAGAGGCAAAGGCAAACTGACCTTTTTAATTCAAGACTTTCACAAAGGTTTATAAAACTTTCTGGTGTGGTTTGAGGCTAGTTTTCAGGAGGTATGCATGGCTTTATTTTTTGATGATGAAATTATACTCAGATTTCATTTGAATGGGAGAGCTCAAACAAGGCAAGTAGCATATGAAACTTGGAGGTTTTTTATTTATCAAGTTAGAAGAAAAAACATGCAGGTACTCTAAGCAAGTTTTAGTGCTACTGGTTTTTATTCCTCTGCTTACTAGCTAGTGAGTGATAGGCTGAGGAATGCAGCATCATCTATTTCTTTTGTGTTCTTGGTTACCATAGAGCATTTGCAACATACAGCAAAACACAAACATTTCCTGCTTTGTTTTCTTGGCAGTTTTCTGAATTCAGTATTTTGGAATTAAAATGAAATAGTGTGAATCAATGTAGAGCACACAGAACACCTCATTTCTTGATCCTCTGATGAGCATTTTTAGAAAAAACTGCTGAAATATGCATCCTAATCAATCTGATGAACAACCAATGGAGAAGGCTTTTAAATATTTAAAAATCTCTGTGTTGTAGAGAATAGCACAATTTTTTAAAATGAGGCTGCAAGTTCCTATAGACTGTCAGAGAAGTCCTCCATATAAGGCTTTTGTGCCAGAAGGCTTAAAATATCTAATCCAATCTCATCTAAGTTGGGATCTGATGTGGCCTCTCTGAAGTCCATCAATAATCTCATTTCAGCTCCCAGGGAGTGGCCACCGCTTCTTCCTTCCCTCCTCCAGTGGCACTTGCTCCCGGTTGCCCTTGCAGCCCCCGTGCACCTGCCTCGATTTCCTCTGTTATTCTTGTAGGAAATCTTTCCCTAATTACTTATAATTTCACCCCAGTCATGAATGACACCTTCCTCTGGGTCACCCCGCGTGCCGAGAGCAGCCTCCCAGCCGGCACCCACCCGCAGCGCTCCCGGGTCCCCAAAGCCGCCGGGCTGGGCACTGCTCTGCAACGTGTGCTCCTGGAAACTCCTCAGCATCATTGGTTAATCCAATTTTTAAACACCAGGCATAATTAATCTTAAAACACTTTGAGCAACAGTGGAGCTTTGTAAATAACAATTTGTCATTATAGGAAGTGTTTTTTGCAAGGCGAAGGCTTGAATAAGGTAATATTTTTGGGTGATGCTTCAGTGAAGAGATTTTCTGGAGATCTGTGATTTACCTGTTACTAATATTATGCTATTTAACAAGCAGGAAGCAGTACGTAAGAACAATAATAGTAATCTTAGTTAGAATGGTTTTGATGAAAGTACACTTTAATTCACTAATTATGACAGCTAAAAGGCATTTTTACATTCAGCGTTAAAATCACTGTATATGTATTTTTACCTCACTCTTCCAGCTGCAGAACTCTAACATGTTTTTAGTCATGTTATGCAAATGCCTGTTTAAATTACTAGGAGTATTTGTTTTCTATTTCTGCCCTGTAAAACATAATTTTAATACAAGTTATTTGTGAAATGCACATTGTAAAAGGAAATAAGGTTTCAGATGGCATTTCTATGATAATTTTACTGCAAATGTTGACCATGTTTTTGTATTTGTCTGTAAAAGGTAATGCAGGCTGTACATAAGGCATATTTCAAAGATCTAATATTGTATGTGACTAAATTAGTGAAGTAGCATTGGCTTCCCTTTGAACAGTTAGTCTAGCACTAATCATACGGAGTAAAATAGATCACCGCCTTGCATACATTTTGTGGGAGGCAGTTGCCTTGGCACGCTGTGCTGATCTGAGCCCTGCCGCAAAGATCGAACGCCCTTTCCCGGCTCTCCCGCCCCGCCGTGCGCGCCCGGCGCAGGGGCTCGGGGTGCCCCCACCCGCTGCGGGAGCCGGGGTGCTCGCCCCCAAGATGAGTTAAAAGCTGGGCAGCTGAGCCAGTGGAAATAGACGTGGCTGGGACCGCGGCGCGGGCGTAATGTATGTAAATAGGGGGTAGCAAATGCATGAGCAAGTGAGTCAAGGTGAAGGGTGCGCTGAATACCTAAAAACTGACTGTGGTGCTCTGCCAGCGCGGGCGGAGGGGGAAAACTTGGGGAGCCTGGCAGGGTCTGAGGGGTTTAGCCCCTGGGAAAGCGCCTGGTAAATTCCCAGCCAGATCTTCACGCTGTCTCGTTAAATGCAAAACTGCAATTAAAATCACACTTCCTATTTTAGATTGATTTGTTTAATAAACAAAGGTTAGTTGCATTTAAAAAATGTATGGGCAAGTTTGCTGCATGTGGGGAGAATAACGGATATTGCTGGCAAGAGATTGCTCTTAATAAAACATCTCCATTTCAATGGAACGCTGTATTTTTACTTGGCTTGATCCTCAGCCTCTGAATCCAAATGGAATTTTTTTTGAAACACAAAGAGGTTTCTAGAGGTGGGATCCTGTTGTTTGTGTCTCCGTCGCACTTTTCAATCAAATGATTTGTACTAGACTGAAGTTTGACAAACCCGCTGTAGTGTCACGAAGAAAAAGCTTCCTCATAAAATCAAAAACATATAGCAGATGCATGTTTTATTGAACATTACTAAAAATAGCTCTTTAAACCCTTACTCTGTCTGTAATGCGCTTTAAGTATCTTTTGAACACTGCCTTCATTATGAAGTCTCTGAGCTTGAGAAATAATTTTCTGATTCCTTCTCTTCCACAGATCTTATTTTTCAAAACAGTTGATGTTTACTTCCTCTTTTGCATGCGTGCATGGCGAGTGAGTTGTCAGTCAGCTGATGACTGTTCAGTCGTGTCAGACGAGATCCTAAGACTATGTCCTTAAGCAAATTCCAGACCCAGTATCATGACTATATTTTGAGATTCTTTAAGGATCTCAGTAGAAACTAAGATGACATATCTTGCTTTCTGGTGACTCGGGGATCAAAGTCAGGGTGAGGGGAGGAGCGTGCTCTCTCCACCTGCTGCCAGCCCCACGCTGACCAGCGCACTGCAATCTGCACGCCCCTTCTAAGTTCTCCTTGGGTTTTGCCCAAAGCAAAGGAGGCTGAAAAGCAAGATGCAGTAAGACCGCTGGGTTTTCAAAAGCAGGGGAGTCAAGAGATGCCGAGAAAGTGAGGACCGGGAGGTGATACAAACCAGTTAGGAGAAAACATAGAGTCCACATTTTATTGGGTAAAATAGACAATTGAATAAATACTTCTGTACAATCAAATATGTTATTGGTCTTGCATGACATTATAAACAGCAGTTGCTGAAACATGACATGCAAAGCTACAGTTTTATGATGTTGTAGCTTGAAATACAGCTAAAAATGGCAGATTATTGGTTTTAATGGATTCAGCTCAAATATTGCATATCTTCCCCTTCTGAAACCTTCCCGTTACTGAAAAAGGCAGCAAGCACACATTGTTCTTTTCTTTTTGTTAGATCCATTTTAATATCACCAGTGACACAAGTCTTGTTTCTCTTTCTCTATCAGGCTGATGGGTAGGAGTTGTCAGCACCCATTTCGGGCATTTGCTTTCAGCTGTGCAGTTTACTTTATAAGTATGTTTTGCTTATTTTACTTCTAGCCTTGTAATATGAATAAACATTGGCACTACTTAAAAAATGCAGCTACCTACCTATACATGCAAAAGTAAAGGGGGGTGTATATAAAAATTGCTTATTTTTGGTAGTCTGCAAGGAAAAAAAGCTTTAAACAGCCCTTCTTTTTTGAGAAAGAAAAAGGGTCAAAGGGAAAACAGTTATCTTGTAGAAAGGTGCCTAAACCAGGAGCTGTGAAGCTTTATGAGCACGGGGAGAGTGGTTCTGGCTTAGCTTGTAGAGTTTGCAGCCTTTTAGCCTGGGAAGACTTTTGAGTGTGCTGCTTCTGCTCCCCTTGCAACTTGGGCTGAGTCTTATGACTAGGGTAATTAATGTATATCCATCTGATACATTGCCTTCTAGCTTCCATAGTTTCACAACAGGGTCTTTGGACAATGTGAAGGTAATTTGTCCTCATTCCTGTATGCGCTATACAAGAATCTTAACTGTTAGATATGCAAATGAAACAAACCATATCTATCAAGACATATTAGCTGGAAAATATTTTATTTTGGAGCTAGAGGGCTTAAAATAAATGACACACATACTTTAAAGAAGCTTGCCGAAAACTGAGTCTTGAAGTGAGTTTTGAGCCACTCCATCCTTGCAAGTCATTTTGATTAGAAATGCATGAAACACCGTAGTGCCACTGCCTCAGTGCTGCAAGATAGGGGGAAATGCAACTAAATTGGGATTGTCGTCTTTCTCAGTATCTTGCAGACTGGTTGAACAGAGCCCAAAGTCCTCAACTCTCCTAAGAGCAGATGATATATTAAGACAAGAGTGTATTACGCAGTAAGACATTAACAATGAATCTGAAAAGGTATTGTGGATGTTAAAATCGCACTGACTAAAATATACTGAGGTTAAAATACAGGGTAACTTTACAAATCACTATTAATTTCTTTGGCTTTCATTGCAATAACATTGATTTAATTCATTAGATTCCTTTCTAAATCTATATTTCAGTTTTAGAGTTGTCAGTTTCTGTTAATGACAATTTTGCCCATCTGTTCTAACATGAAAATGAGGCTTCATGCAGTAGACATGATAGATCTCTAATAGTTGAAGAAGTAAGAACCTTAAAGGTATTTCATTTGGATTAGATCCACTTTGATGCAATTCACCCTTGAAATTAAGCCTAGTACTAAAAACTTTTAACTGTATAATCAAAAAACAAAAATGTCATATCTTGTCATTTAGGCACCGTCTATTTCATAATTTACAGAAAAAAATTTCAAAACATTCCCACTCATTCTCTTTCTAATGACAGAGCCATAATTTTGGGTGTCAGCATATCAGAATTCCACTGGATGTGATTAGAATAAGAATTAGTTTCTTTAATTTGGCCATTCAAACGGTAGTATTACTACAGTAAGTCATTTTGCTAAGCCAGCCTTTGCTGCCAAGCTAGGTTACAACTTCGGTTTCAATCCAGGTTTAAAACTCCTGTTCCTCACCCAGGTCAATCTTCTGAAGGGGTAATTTTTCAAAGCAGTGTGTGAGTCTTAAGCACACAAATCCAGTTAGCAAATAACAAGATTATGTTCTGTGCACTGCTTTAAAAATTTACCCCTAATATCCTAGAGATAGGAGCACAGTTATTGCACGTACTGCATACGAGGTATAATTTAAATTGTTTTTAGTAAGCAATTCCCTGCATTTGTGTAATGCAATGTTATTCTGGGGAAAAAATGCTCGGCTAATTATTCAGTCTAGAAAAATAAACACATCCATTAAAAGCTAGACTACATATTAATGCATGACCTTTGTAACCATAGTATTTTATTTGCAAATCTTCCAGAAAATATTAAACGTATATGGAATTGGATTTTGTCTTTATCACTGAAAGTTACCAAACGTACACTGACTAAAACTCAGCACATTTAGTGTTGCTTTGTAACAAAGGAGATGGTCCCTACAGTGTGCTTCGTTACTGCTTTTTGTCTTAGACTTCTCTTGAAATTCAGAATATAGCTAGGAAAATCAGACTAAAGAAGCTCCTACAGGACCAGATTTCTAATTTCTAAATACAAACTACTGAAAATTTAGCTTTTCAAGTGTAATACTTCTAACAAATTAAAAATCAACAAAAATATTATGCTTCTATGTTACCTGTTCAAGTGTATAGAATGTACAAAAACTTTAATCAAATACTCAGGTTTGCTCAGTTTTAAATTGTGTTAGTTTAATAGTTTCTATTCTGCTGTTTATATTAATGACATATTCCCATCTAAATATATTGCAGTGCTGAAAAGCCATCAAAACATTTCTAAGGTTGAATGAGTGCAGTTGCATTCATGATTTTTTAATAAAATGATCTCTTTCTATTGAACTGCCTCTTTTTTTTAACAGAGATTGAGATTGTATAATATATATATATACATAGTTATAGGAGCATTATAAATACAAACTGCAGCTTCATTTACTGTCTGAATGTTTGATTTCAGTTCATAGCTACACAGTGGGCTGAGAAATGTGAGTTACTGTACGTAAAATATGAGGGCAAAAGAAAGAAGGATAAAAATGAGAGATGCAATTGATTATTTTTTTTGCATATTGATTAAAAGTCTTATTATTTGAAGAAGCAACTGATAATTTGCTAATAGTGATTTTTCCAAGAACTGATGTTTCTAAAAATGATTTTCATCTATTCTTCTTTTCCTCTTTCACAGTCCAGTTTACATTCTCTACTTTTTAATTCTGGCCTCTTTTGTAGGCATTTGATATTTGTAGTATACATATAAAAGCAGTTTGATATTGGCTAAATTTGGGCATAGTCCGTGTTATGAATACGAACATCTGCAATGGAATTAAAAGCGGCATTCACCAAAATCCAAGTGTGAAGTATCCCAGTTAAGCATACGATTCTGAATGCATAATTTAGTTGCCATATTTTGTTTCTTTCCTCTGTGTGCACTGTTTATGAAATTCTCAGATTTATTAGGTATTTAGAATTTTCCTTTAATTTCTTACTGCTTTTTCCCCTCTGTGCTTTCCGTGCCTGTAGTTAATCTGTGCAGGTACTGGTCCCGTGTCATTTTATTTTGTTTCTATTCATGTTGGATGACTAGCCAGCCTATCAGGGATTTCAAATATTCAAACCAGCTGAAATTCAAGAACCTGCTATAGTTATTTGAGTTTAAAATGCTTTTTTGTATTAGTACATTGAGCCATTCAAATACTGGGGTACAAATAGTCCTAAATAGTGCTTATCATTAAAACCTAATATCCGTGAATCTCCCCAAACATACACACACACGTTCTTTCTCAGTCCCACTCCTTTTTCTTATTTTTATGTTAATTGCTGTGGGGAGATTTGGAAATTCTCTGGTTGCATCTATTTCAGCTGGTAGTTGTTCAGGGAAGGCAAACATGAGAAAACGGACCCGGTGAGATCCCTCTCCTGAGTTGGTGACAGTCCAAAATTTGTGCATAACCTGGCTAGACAAAAACCAAACCCAAATATCCCGATGATGACTGAGCTGAGCTGGGAAGTGTAAGGTGAGCGTGTGCTGTGGAAAGCAAGGGTTGATGCAACCGCGTGTCTGTGTCCTTGCCCATCTTCCCTAGAAGTTTTTAATTCAGGAAGCCAATTCCAGCCAAATTCAGCAGGGGAGGGCTGGGTCAAAAAGAAAGTAGTTGGTGTCCTTGAAAAAATAAGTCGTAGAGAAGGGGGAGAGAAGAGAGATCCTGGAAGTGCTGCTGCTGCTGCTGGAGCTCACTGCCAACCGTGAAACACCAAACCTCGGGGACCAGGGTCCAGTCCTGGCAACAGCTTGGTTTTTAAAACATCATTTCTCAGAATCTGTGAATTCTTACCATGCCCATGGAGTGATCCGTGTCTTCATCTAGCATTCTAGTATTCCCCCAACTTCCCAGCTACTGCAATCTGCTGCTGCTGCTGTTTTGAGCAGAAGATGGCTTGCATTTCTCGGGGACACCTGGCCCAGCAAAGCACGGGTACTGTCTGGTGGCTGGGGTGAAACATCAGATGAGCGTAGACACTACCAAGGCTCTCGCTCAGTGTGACATCAGTCACTTGGTTCATGATGAATTAATTTAGAAAATAAGCTACTGAAAAAGGTCTTTCATTCTGGGAACCAGAAAGGATTTGGTGTTTACTCAGACTGAGGGCCTGAGTATGAATATAAATGTTTAAATGAGTGCAGTATATTGCATGACTAGTTCATCAACTTAAAAGTGGTATCACTAGCTTGCCTTAGTGTTACATTTGAACCATTATAATCATAGAAAAGCTGTTCTCACAAAACAGGTAATTTAAGATAATATGCATGATTATCTTAAATTATTTATTTTATTTAAAGATAAAATAAGGTTTATATTTGGTTTCATGGCAAATGTGATCTGTGTAGAAACATACTGAACTGAGAAAGATGAAGTATGGTGTGAATGATTTTATTTCACCACAGAATTCCAGCTTTGTCCTACTGCAGGTGAAGAGCCTATCCAGGCTGACCAACTTGCAGGCATCTGACTTGCTTCCCTCACGAGAGTAGAAGCACCACCTAAAGGCAGGTGATCTTCCTCCATCAGCTATTTACCTAGACTAAACTTAGATTCTCTGACTGACCTTCTGAGCTTCCTCCCACATACAAACGTGGAGGGAAGAACGGAGGGGTTTATCAGGTAAATTAAATGGAAATAAGTAGCAAAACTCCCATAGATCATAATGTCTGCTGGTTCACTCTTAATATTTAATTAAGAACATGAAATCTAGAATGTAGTAAGAGCTGAGTGATAGTGGCTAATACTCATAGTGTTTAAAGTTTAGGAAAGCTTTCAAGGGTCTACCCACAAGTCAGTGCAGAGGTGCCAACAGGAAGGCTGTATGCCACAGCCTGGATTGAATATGGTAATCTGATCTGTGCTCCTAATAGTGCTGGTAAACAGACTGTTCTAATCAGATACAAATGCTAATATATATAAAATCTTTACCCATTTAAAAATAATAAAATATTTTGCTCCAATTAATTCTGATTGTGCTAGTAGAACATACAATCAACAATGTTATGCAAATAGTTATTTTTGCAGTTGAAATCAATAACTTATTTTCTTTGGTAATACACAAAAAATAGGAAAAAAAGGTTGTTATTAATTGCTTATAAAACTAAATCTTTGTGTGGGAAGCCTGCAGGTATTAATCTCATTATCAAGACTTTCCTTCAAAGTCTGTATGGCCATTATTGTTCATGATTCGACCACTCAAGAAATCTTGCCATAGACTCCTATTTTGAAAGTATTTATTGGAAGCTGAATGAAATTAGTTCTTTATGAGCTAAGTAATTGTAAAGTTACATTATCCTGTGGAAAGAGATAACTGATAAAATCTGACAATTTCAATTTTAAAATGGCTGTGCCTTGCTACACTGAAGTCATGATAACCCTCATATTTATAAATCTATAGCTTACGAGCTACACATACATAGTCATGAAGTATCAGTTACGCTTACTGATAAAATTACTTTAAATATTGATTATAAAATAACCTGTGTTAACAAAAAGTATATTGCTTGCTCATGCATATGGTATTGTTTGCTTCATTTGAATTCCTGTATCTCTAATTCCTTTCTCATTTTTGTTTTATTCTCTTGAACAGCCATTGTTCAACTTGGTCTGATCAGTAAATGGGAGAAGCTTTGCTAATTCAGCCTTAATGACACCCCCGCACCCAGTGAAATTCTTGGCTGCTGAGGAGGAACAAGGGCACTTTAGTAGGACTTGGTGCATCTAACCTATATGTCCTACAGAACATTTTCAGTCTCTTCTTTAAACTGGTAAGAAGAAATGGATGACAGCATCGAATATAGAGGTAGTCCAAGCTAATAATACAAGCAGCTAATGCTGCTCACTAGTCTCCTCCACGCAGGTCTACCAGTCATACCCTACCCTTGGAGGGCTTGCATGTGGTAAGGACTTCCTGTGGTCATGGTTTCTCACAGTCTTCAAGTGACTATGGTGTCGTCTTTGTGACTGGTCATGTGGCCTTGTCCTGGATGTCTGCCCTCAGCACCCAAGGGGTACATCTCCATAGTGTCCCCACCATCTCTTTAAAGAGGTACCATTCCCTTGCAGCCCCCCTTGCCTTACATCTGCAGAAAGTAACAGGGGGCAGGTAGTGTCCCAGAAAGGGCCTGGTACATCTCCAGCAACGAGACTTGATTCACCCTGGGATAGATATTGAGCTCCTTTACCCTTGCACATGGTTTTAGATATACAGTGCTGATCCTGTGCCTGTGTGGTTGTCTTTGAAGTCATGCCTGCGGCTGTCAAAGCAGGCTTGCATCTCATCTCCAAAATGATGAGCTGGTTCCTGCTTTATTCACGATCAAACTGTGTACAAACCATGATTCTTCCATAATTTTCTTCCACGATCTTTTCAGCAAGGGAAAATAGACAGATCTAGAGTGTAATCCTTGTAACTTCCATTCACAATAGGAGTACCTGATTTCCAGGATGCGTTCTCTGGTAAAGACTACTGCTTTAAACAGAAAAAAGCAACCACCAAGTCCTCAGGACAACTACGGCACCATGCAAAGCAATTATCTAAGTTCTGAAAGTATGTCTTTTTTAAAAATCCATCCATTTCCCAAAGTTTGCCATGTATCACAGCAGACTGTCCAAAGTGACGCAAAACATCCAGCAGATCAGAAGCAGCAATTCCATTGCAATATCGTGTGTCTTTTCCTGCATATAGGCGCAGGACAGCTGGGCCTGTTTTGGTTTTTATAGAAAAACATAGCATCCCAAAGCCATAACTCCTTGTTATGCATGGGGATTTGCTCACATAATTTTTTGAGGATGCAGATATTAACATGCGTTACCGCGGCGAGTTGGCGTTACGGGCTCCTTCTGCCTCGATCGCAGCCGTAGGAAGACGTTGCCTGGCTGGGTCAGGCCTGGCCACCTTTTCCGTGGGACTGGCGAGAGACTTCCCGGTTTCACTGTCAATTCCAAAAATATAATAAAATAAATACAGAAATCTCCTCAGTTTATAGACTCTTTTCGCAATTAGCTATGCTGGGGTGTGGTTAACGCAAACTAATCATACTCTGGAGTGCTAAAATGTACATGGTGCAGCAGAGTGCCTCGCGTCTCCTGGGGTGTGATTATTTAATGATAATGATGCCCCCTGCAGAGGCACCTTATTGCTCTTTTGCAAAAACAATCTTTATTGAGGGGAATTAATTGCATTGTTGTTGATAGCAAGAAATAAGTTAATATTTTGAAATGATCTTTCTGGTTTGCACAGCTTAAAGGGATGTTCGCACAATTATGTCAAATAAATGACCTGCTTTGAAAGTTTCTCCATATATTAGGTCTGGATTCCAAAGCCACTCTGGATATATGTTTCCTCTGAAGATTTGATTTCACTGGGAGTCTTGAAATGCTGAGAAGAGTTAATCTCTCTGTTCTGTGGATACCTTGTATTGCTGCCTAAAAATTGATCTCTTCAGGGTCACTGACTGTTTTCTAGTTAGAGGCAAATTTGCAGTTATACCGGATTCCCACAGCATATTTACTCTATGCAAAGTATCTGAGAGCAACTTTTATGGTAGGGTTTTTAATTAGTGCGATGTATAAAAGCAGCAAAGTTAATAAGGATGAAATTTGCTGGTGTGCTGACTTCTATGGAAGGCAATTGCCTTAGAGTCATGGTCATAGCCTAGTCTTAAATATCCATCCATATTATTGCACTGATGCTACATAGATTTTGGAAGATGCAGCTCACAGTTCCCAACTGAAAAAGAGACAAGCAGCAACATATACTTTACGTACTCCTATCTACCCACTAATTTATCTCCAGAATAATCGCTAATTTACTTATCTCAGTGCTAATGTTTGCTACAGTAGTTTGGGTTTTGTTTCTCACTTTATGGGAGTCTTTGCATCATTTTTATCACCTGCTTGCTTTTTTATACTAATGGTTCAATACATCAGCATTACAGTAATAATCTAGGTATATATTCATTGTAAAATGATGATTTACTGCAGCAGGACGGATGTATTTACCATGTATGCAATGTTGCAACAAATGAAAATATCAGAAATATGTGGCCCTGTGCCAGCATATGTGTAGGCATACCTCAATGTGTAAACATGAATAAAGCAAAGCAACTTGGTGAAGTCACCTGCAGCAGTACTTGCTCTGTGCGTGGGACCGCAGAGGAGGATGCAGAAACCTGCCGCAGGGCTGTAGCAGGCAAGCAGGAGCTCGCAGGCTCCATCACTGTCTCTGTGGCTGGTCCTGGCTGAGCCAATCTCGCTTCTGCTCCGGGTGACCCCAGGATGATGCAGATGTTTGGGTAACAAGGGGGTTTTATTGCTTTCGGGGGCTTGGCATGCTCCTTCTTCTTGCTGGAGATATGTGATCTCTGCTACCACCATTCCTGCCCCTCTGAGAGGGCAAATGGTACACTCTGAAGCACTGTTTTGTAAGGAGCGGTCATCATCTTGCCTTTGAGACTCTGTGGATCATAGGATCTTAGAATAATTCAGGTTGGAAGGCAAATCAGCCTCTTCTCACGTGTGTGTGTATGTATATATATACAAATATATATATGTGTATGTGTGTTTTTTTCCCCCCAGTTCTCTTAAAGAACTGCTCTAGTAACTTTGGGAAATTTTCATTTCATTGGTCTCTCCCAGGGAACTGCCAGGTGCAAATATTCCATCATTTGCGTGCCTAAAGCCCAAACCTACCCGGGTCACTTCTGATAAATTATTCTAAAATGAATTCTGTTGATATTTTTTATCAATGGAAAATCCAGGTGAGCTGCTCATCAGAGGTACTGATCTGTTTGTACCCAGTCTAGCAGGCTTTGTGGTTGAAGTTGGTCCTCTGTTAGTGGTACTCAGGTAATGGGTTTTTGGAGTGAAACAATTTCATCTAACATTAAAGTTGTCAATTGAGAGAGAGGCACAACAAAGTCCTACCTCAGTGCTCAGTAGCTTCCTCTTACAAAGACATCTGGTCCCCCTTGTTGCTATTGCTCTTGACTTTGGTCATGGTACTCTTTGTTTATATACTTAGACCACGTAAAAACTTCAGTAGTATTGAGTGATCATGACAGTTAGGTGCCCAACTTCTCCTGTGGATATCTATGTGTTCTTCAAAGTCACAACTTCTGTTTACATCACCAAAGTAATTTTTTGGATAAATAGCCCTAGAAAGAAGCACGTGCTACTTTGATTTCACTCTGAGACCTGTGATACTTGCATGGTGGTAGTTTTCACACAGAAAATAATGGATGTTTCCTGTATGACCACCCAAGTTATTTAGTTTCTGTTTTCTAATTCCCATTAGGTTTCTCTAAGCCAGAGCGATCAGTGGTCGGTACAGCTTGGGACTGGAGAAGGATGGTACACAGTTATCAACTGCTTTCTGCTGTTACAGTCACAGGGACAGGGGAGAATTGTGTGTCCAGGACAAGAAAAAGTTTATGGGGAAAAGGGATTAGTTCCCAAACAGCATGGTGTCTGGCAAAGAAAAACCTGTAATGGCAGAAGCTGGCATCACGGAGGAAGACACCTTGATATTTCTGGTTATAGGAACACGGTGCAACCTCACGTCAATAACATTTCAGGCCACGTGTATGATGCTTTTCCATCTTTTTGGTACCTGGATAGTGTCCATTTGAAGAAAGGTTCAGCTGATGACTGCTTTCAGGCTTTTCAGTTTTTTATTTCTCTTAATTTTGTTCATATAGAAATAGTTTCCATGTACACAATCCTAGTTGTAGTTAAGTAGGATTGGCTCACCAATATATGAGCAGCCTGCCTTTCATCTGTATGAAGCCAAGATCTTGGATCAGCTTCTACGTTAAATATAAAATATTAGATCTGGATAAACTAATTTATGTTGTGTAAAGACTGGTTGCTTCCTCTTCAGAGAGTGAATGGATATTCTGATTTTTTCCATCTTTCCAGCTGGAAAAACGGCTGAACATGGAGTTGCTTGAATGCAGGTTTCTTATTTGCACAGAAAAAGGATGGACAATTACATCATGCATTTAAATTATTTCAGCCCCTACAAAAAGAGAAGCATATTTGATCTGTCTCCCATTAGCTGAATCAGTAATAATACTATTAAAAAAAAAAAATCTCTTTTTTCAGACCCGTATGACAAGGTCAGTCATTCTCTAGAGCCTTCTTTTAGTAGCTTCGATAGGTAGAGAATTAAAAAATTGAAACCTTCAGGGATGCTAGGGGTGTTGACAGAAAGCCAAGGAAAAGAATGTGCCAGAGCGCAATAGAAATTGGGAAAGGCAGTACCGGTGCTGGAAGAGATGGGATAGATAACAAATGAAACTGAGAGAAAAGACATTTCACAGTCTTGCAAGATGGCAAGGGAAGGCAGGAAGGGATTGGCAGTGGGAGCTGGTCCCTCCAGCATCCCTGACCTGCCTGGTTTGGGGGATGACAGTGCTATATGTATGTGAGCATGAAACAGAATAATCTAATACAGAGAATCAACTCGGTCCTTGCAAAGCAAAGAAAGCAGCGTGCAAGCTGGAGGTGAAGAACTGGCTCTGAGTCCACCCAGGTTATCTCTCGTTGGGTGTCGCTGCCCGGTACCGGGTAGGTCTGTGGGAAGAACAGTACACCCGCGTCCCGAGTATCGGGATCACAGCCCTGTGGATCCATTTCAGTAACAAATTGCCGCTCTGAGCCGTCTCATGAAAGATGGTGCTGACAGGAACTATCTGTAGGTAGTCCCTTGGAAAACATCTATGTTTGACTCTATTTATGTCACTGAATGAATGAGAAGTTGCAGTGATGTTGCTGTGAGTTGTACAGTGTTTGGGAAAGTTGTGGTTTGTTTTTGTCTGGTTTTTGTTTGGTTTGGGTTTTGTAAGCTGTAGAAATCGGTGAGAAAAAAGCTTTTTAAAACAGTTAGATCAAGTACTAAGAAAATATTAAATGAACTTATTAAAAGGAACTTCTCTTCAGAAAGTGCCTTTATTGGGAAATGTGTGGCTTGTCTTGATTGTCAGTCTCCACTATTTTTCCTCTTGCCTTTATCCCAGATAACAAGCAGAGCTGATCCGTAATTTCCCCATGAAATAGGAATAATAAAGCTATCTCCACCTGATTTATTGGCAGTGTAGATGAATACTGGATCTATCTGGAACTCCTTCTCTCTGCTGATGGTGGTAGTGGACCAGTGCTTGAGGATAGGGTGCTAAAAACCAAGACCTTCAAAGATAGCAAGCGCCATCCTGGGGGAAACGGAAATCTCTTAAAAGCTGTGTTGTATACATGTGGGTTTGTTTAATGTGTGGCATATAATGCAGTTAATCTCCTTACAAAGTCACTGCTTAGAGAGCAATATGAAAGGAAATCCTGATAAAAAGCACCAGTGTAAATTTGACATTGCATGTAGCAGTCAGCTTTGCACGTTGTAATTGGAGGGGACAGAAGAGTTGTTTAGTCAGAGGGGAGAATGATGCTATAAATTTTAGGTATGAGATTAAAAAATAAGTAGACTTCATTTTAAAATCTCCTTCCCCTTTATTCCTCCACATTTCAGCCACAGTCAGTCCTTGTTCGAGCTCTTTGCGAAGGAGAGAGAATCACTGATCCTGCTCCGTATGAGGGAGCGGGAAGCAAATGCAAATGGGGGAGGCAAGCGCCTCTGGGCTCCAGATGTGATGCTCTGCAAGGCTTGTGTTGCCCCGTCTCCAGCAGCGATTCCTCTGTGAGTCTCATTAACCTTGTGAAATTGGGCAGGAAAAGGCCAAGAGCACGGTCCTTCCAGAGTCCTTCCACCTGCTCCAGGTTTCGGAAGAGGAGCTTGCCTGCACGGGTGAGGCTGTGGGCTGCGGCTCGCTGCGTGCAGCCTGCCAGGGACGCTGCCGTGACTTGCCGTGAGTACCCGTGCCGTGTCTGCCATGGAGGAGCCGTGCTTTCGGCTGCAGAGCTGGGGTGGCCCTGCAAAATACGGAAAACGCTTTCTGATCAAGAGAGAACTCTGTATGCGTAATAGACGTGTGATTTTCTGATGGCTACGTACAGCAGAAATGCTGCAGAATAGGCTGTGTGTCTTGTCAGAGCACTTAAGTTAAATAGGGGCACTTTGCGTCATTGTTTTGATCTTCAAAATAAGAGAAAATTGAATGCAAAGAGCTGTAGGGAACTTTCAAAGGCACACGAGCAATTAAGAGCATAAGTCCTTTTGGCTGAATAATCACTTCTGAATATTTTTCTTTTCCTGTCTCCTTAACTCCCCTCAAAGTACTGATGGCAAAATAGGTCTGAGAAAACTTGGTTTCCTCAGGCTTGTTTGTCCTGTTGGCGAATCTCTGGATATTTCAAGCCATTTTAGATTTCCTCCTATGCTCTGATGGCTACTTTTACTGGCTTGGTAAAATAA
>NC_134323.1:10033835-10093835 GCF_964195595.1 Calonectris borealis
TCTCTGCAATATTCTGCTGCAAGTCAAAGCCGTAGCCGGTTAGATTTCACTGTCTTAATCTAACATTTGCAAATGGTGCCAGCCAAAAAGCCATTTGCGTGGGCAAGTTTGCCAAGATTTACTTAGGAATTTTTATGAAGAACTAGCACAGTACCAAAAATGTAGTTTTCTCTCCTTTCAAGTCCCAACCTCTTTTGAAACATCTCTCGCTGCCTTTCTGTTATCATTTAATTTCCACATGCACAAATACAGGATTCATTCCCAGTTCTCTTGACTATAACATATCAACCCTCTCGCTAACATCCTTAACCTCTGCCCCTGGAAAACTAATCATCTCTCTTGTTAGCTCAGTCCCTTTTAGAGATGGCAGTGCACAAAGCACACCAACACTTCTCTACCATAAGTAGAGAGTGATGCTTCTCTCTCCTTGGTTTGTTCCACAGCTTCCACACTGATTTGTGTTGTACAATTCAATCTTCTGAATCACCCTTAATGACATCTATTATCTAAAATCCATTGGGCACCACTACTTCACTTCATCCCTTAATTACACCACCTCTCTCTTTTCATACCTGCTCTTATACTTACCCAGTCACTGCCCTTAATGTCATCCTATTTCTCCCGTGCTAAGCTTCCAAAATACTCATCCAGCAACGCATGCAGCCGGCAATGTCCTCCCGCCGAACCGCTGAGAGTGCTCGTAAGGAGTGTTTTCTTGCCTCCTTTCCTCAAACAAAAGCAATCCTTAGATTATAACAGAGAGTAGAGGAAGGCGTTATGGGTTAAACTGCCATAGGGGGGTTCTACCAACTCAATTTGGATTTATTTGTACAGAGATGAGTTTGGAATTTTGATGTTCAGACGTGCCTAAGGTTCATTAAGAGTTGAATTTACACTGCGAGTCAATGGGCCTTTTGAAAATCCCAGCTTTTTTAGCCAGTATGTCAATAGACATTTTCTTCAGGGTGGAGAATATTCCTGTTCAATCCTGTGCATGGAGGTTAATGACAATAAAGTTAGATTTTCCTAATATATTAGTATATTTTATAACAATGCAACTGTCAGCCATTCATCAAGGTGCAATGAAGCACATTTAAGTTTTCCAGAAGCTTCCCATTCATGTGATACTGAATCCTTGACTATTCATAATAGTAAAAACAAATGAAAGCCCTTTCAGACAGCAGATGCTGTACAAGGAGAGTTGGTTATTTAGGGCAGGAGTGATTTGGCAGACCTAGTATTGTTTGTTAGAGTGCTGTCCCATATAGAAGGTAATTTAGAAGTCATATTTTTAAAAATAATTTTTCCATGGATCCTCCTCTTCCCCCAGCTGAATGAATTTAAAGTCAGAATAGAGACCCGTTGATTACTCTGGCTTCAAGGATCAGGAAGAGGTTAATTAGGGGCTGACAAAAAGTTCTCTGGGGCAGGGGTCACGTCTTTGTATGTATTTGCACCATGACTAATGCAGTGTCCCCCTGAGCCTACTGGCGCTGTGGGGTTTTTCCGTAATGTAAATAATATTAAACTGCAGTTTAGAAAGTGTGAAAATGGGTCTGATGGCAATTTTTAAATCTTTACCTTTTTAAGAGCTGTCTTCCAAATTTCTGGGGCAATTTGAATACCGCAAAAGTGTTGTTTTCTCATTTTGATTCCTTTAGAGAGTTTTCGTCAGTGAAAGAGCTCTCCTGTACTGACATAAATATAATCTCAGACTTAACAGGGATCCTTCTGGCCTCTGTAGAGCCCTGTGGATCAAACCATCGTGCAGGCAGAAATGGTTATGGTTCTTCTGGGTGTTTGGATCTTTTATTCTCACTAGAGCCAAGATGCATGAAGCGAATGTACCTGAAGAGCTGAGTACATCTCTCCACTTACCCTACTGGGAGAGGTTTTGAACCATGAACCTGGAAGTCGTATGGAAGAACTATCCCTGATTCTTCTCCTTTGCAAATTATCATCTGCATTTTGCAGACTACTGGGGGGATGAGGACCACATCAATGGCATGCAAGCATCTCCTGTGGCATCTGTTAAGTGCAGGCATCACAGACAGCATGATGGTGGCATGGGGATGGGGAGGGATAGCGTCAAGTCAGTTACTGTAGGGGTCCGATACTGTAATTTCTCAGTGTTCCTGGTAACTCTTTGCAGACTCATGAGTTTATGTGCCCCTATGAAGGAAAAAACAAAACGGATCATCTGGCTTTGTATGAGAAGTCCTGATCCTCCTACTTCCTACCTTAAAGAGAAATAGGATAACAAGAGAAGTAAATGGTAACAAACGGTATAAAACAATAGCTAGGGAGAATATATACTTTTTGCAACATTTATATTAACTTTGACAATATTCCTAAAAATGCTACTTCCACTAGCTGGCTATGGGCAACCTTATGCATTTCTGTTCATACAGGTTTGCAAAATGAAAAAGCCAGTTGTATGATGAGTCTTAAGAGCTTGAAAATGGTCTTCCAGATGCTGATGCAAGCACAGATTTGCAATCCCAAAAGCATAATTTGGCCTTTTAATCACTAAGAACTGGTGTCTGTCCCTGGTTTGCCAAATGTCTTTATTCTTATTCTAGTGAATAGTGACTTTCTCGTTGCCTTTTCCCCCCTTCCCTACCCTACAAATAGTTACCCAAGTAACTAATTTTTTTTTGATTCTCTGCTAAGCTAGTCGTGTCTCCTTCTCCTTCTTTAGACCTGGTGCAAAAAATATCCCCAAAAGTGGGATGGCCAACAGTTCGCAAATGAAGGTTGAACCATCAGCTTTCTTCCGTCATCATCCCCCATATCTTTTCTATGGCTTTATAAAGAAGTACTGCAAGCTTTATTCCTTTCTGTCATCTTGTACTTTGTTCGTTCCCACAGGTTATAATGTCTATGCGCAACCTGCTAATGGACCCTGAATTATTTTGTTGTCTGGCGTGGGAGATGATGGCTTTGCACTTCACTCTTGACTTTTGCTGTCCCCGATACCTTCATGCTTCATTCAGATTTCTTTGTTTTGATCCAGGCCAAAAAGTGGTTATAGATTGTGTCCACTGGCAATTTTGACTTTCTTTCATGCTTTCCTTGAAACTCGTGAATGGGGCCAATGCAACGGGAGAAGACCTCCAGACAGTCTGGCAGGCCACTGGTCCTCCAGGACTTTCCAAGGCGCGTGGTAATTGGCGAAAAATCTGATGTCGGTCATGGCTTATTACTTAAATGCACGCTGTAACTTTGTCTCTTCCTTCTCTTCTCTGCTAAGGGGATTTGAGTAGGATACAGGAAAGAAAAGAAAAGTGGCATTTTCTACAGGAAATGGCCCTCACGAATATGTCTCTGCTAATAATTACTGAGCTGGTTTTATTTTGTTCAATGCACTGCCTCAGTTTTGGATCCACATCAAGGGCAGCATATGCTCTCCAAACTAAAATATGTGCATATCTGATTTTTGACAAAAAAATTATTTAATTGATCTCTTCCTACCCTCCCCCTCATTCTCTTCCTGCCTTTTTTGCCCATTTCTTTACTAATTCCATAATATAGTAAGCCCCCTATTATGAAAGAAATCCGAATTAATTTAAATATAAAATATAAAGAATTAACCTTACAGCAAAACAGATAACAGAAAAAAGAGCTAGTTTTTCTCTGTCAAGTGACAGCCTTCTCATTTATTATCATTTTAACAAATTAAGTTGCAAAATTGGCATTATTTCAGAACTGTACAAAATGTAATGACTCTATGAAATACATTGAATTTTTCAAGTATTAAAAATCCCTTAGTTTTGAAAATGAATCACTGGAAATGATCCTTAAGAATCCAAAGTTTTTTGTGCCATTTCTATACTATGCCTGCACAAAATCTAATGGCATTTGCTGAGTTAATCCTGGATATTCCATTGTTTCGGTATTTGTACTCTATTAGTTAAATACAACATGTGTGAGAAAATCAAAGGGAAGAGATGTTGTTAAAATAGGAGAAAATATTTATCCCTTAGATGTAAGAAATACTCATCACCCAAAATAAATCTGGCTTAAACTCTTTAAGTCTTAAATCAAATAAGTTTTAAGTTAAAATAAGTTTTCAGACTTAAACCTCTCTCCCCCTGAAAGTATATATTTGCACGTGTGTGTGCACATGGGTGTGTGTCCGTGTGTGAGGCACGTACTAAAACTACATTCCTCTAAACCTTGTTTTAAGGAGCATTGAATGCGGATATGTAATGGCTGTCATACAAGGAGATCTGAATTATAAAGATATAATGTCGTGTACGATTAAGGAGTTCTAGAAAACATAGGGATGAACTTCACCGGCAGTGCATATTTCTCTTTTGTTCTTTTGCTTGACTGATAGATGTGAACAAATGCAAACGCACAGGTATAGAAGCGCAAACTCCGGGGACAGTGCAAGCGAGGCTGGCGGAGGCAATCGCGGTGCTCTCAGTGCCAGCGGGCTCTGGGCAGAGGCTGGGCCAGGGAGAGCGCGGGGCGAGGGGAGGGCGTTCCCAAAGGGGGCAGAGGATCCAACCCGAGGTGGGAAATGCCATCGTTTCAGCAGGATGGAAGGGAAGCCCGGGAGGGTCAGGGACCCACGGGATGGAGGCTGTTATCTGATGAGGTCATCTTCACAAATGTTATAACTCAAAAATATGGATTTTTGTCAAAAAATGAAAAAGGTGCATAGACGTGGGAAGAGCTGCGTGAAATTTTCCCCCAAAGCTCGCTCTCTTCAGATGTGTTCACGTATCCCGTCACTTCAACTGTCTCTGTGCCATGGGCCACTTGCTAGAAAACTGGTGAAGCTGGTTCTGCCACTTCGATGTGTGCGTGATAAAACTTGCCATTTTTTGCTCAGTCTTTGCCAGCATTTTCTCTCCACAAAAAACTCCAGAAGAATGACCTGTTAACATGTCTTTCTGAGTACCACCTCCGTTCTCTTCTCTCTCGCGCCTTTGCCTGTCCTTCGAATACATCTGTGTCTTTGCCCTTCGAGAGAGTGCCCTTTTTTCTGTTGGCAGCCCTTGCATAGGTGTAGTGTGTTGTGCTGCCTCTCTTCTCTGTCTCACTCTATTTTCTTTCCTGCTGATGAGACCCATGTTGCTTTGGCAGAAAAACTAAAATACAGTAGTTCATCAATCCAAAATCCACGATGATGCACTTGTCTGACAGTGGGGGTTTGGCTGAAGGTGATTTTGACTATGAGCCTGACTCTTCTTTTCTCTTGACAGTAGAAAAGAACTGCAAGTCTTTATGTCTAATATAGATTTCACAAGGTATTTTGAAAAAGAGCCAGTCTTTGTTGGTGGGCAGTGTAGAGAAATTGCCTGAATTGAGAAGACATGGGAAACAGCGCTGGTGCTGGTGCTGGTGCTGGTGCCAGTGCATGTCCTCATTTGGAAATGGTGAGTGCTTTGTGTCTCGTTCTCGGGGGACACAGGGATTCCTGGCCAGAAGAAAAACGACTGCTGCAAGAATCACTAACTGGTGCCACCAGGGCTAGTGTCCTGCAGCATGTCCGAAGTAGAGAGAGATGTGGCTGCAGGAGGAATGCCTGGGTCATTTATAGTTTTGCAGATGAATCTGGAGAATCTCAAGTGGCATTATAAGGGCCAAAAGTTCATCTATTCCGGACATAGTAACAAAACACATCAGGTGGACTGCAAGGAGTTTGGGAGGGTGCCGACTCCGCTCCCCCTTCCCCCAGTCCTCCGTTTCAAAATTACTTAAAATGTTGTTGAAAATTCAATATTAAAACCAAGCCAATCTTGATCTTCTATATAAGAATTCCTCTTGCACATTTTGGTAACGTAAAAGCTGATCTCGGTGTCCTTGAGTAAAATCTATGTTTCTTGCAATATTGAACATGATGCTCCTTGCCCTGAAGGCTTCTGCCCTTCACACTAGCAGTGCCTGTATGTCGTCAGCACTGAAATAATGGCAAATCATCTGGAAGCCCTCTGGAATCACTTTATCACTCGTATTTAAGAGTAAAAAAAATGAAATCAAATAATCCATTTGTAACTTCATCTGGAAAGGGTTGGAATCCAATAGAGAACAGACGCACAAAGATACTTGTGCACTCCTCATTTTGGGTAGTGATTTAGTGTGCCACTTTTATAACCCTTTTACAGCCAACCGATGCCTAAAATCAAACCAAGCCATAGCAACAGCAGGCCAAACATCAAGGTAGGGATGATGTCTGAGCATGCCGATGGCTGGGAGAGGAGCCTGCGCTTCCCTTGAAGTTCCAACATCAAAGATGACGAATAACTCTTCCCCATGTTCCAGTTTCGCACATCATCTGAGTATCCTTTGGCAGCAACAGTTGGCCCAGGCCTTGGAGCAGCAGCTGGTAAGTCCAGAAGCGGAGCTGTGATGTCTGTGGCATCAGATGTACTGGAAACCCTTCTAAACTGTATTTTGAAGTTTCAGCATTTGTGTGGACCTAATTATAAGACGTGCATTTCATTCATAGGCTGTGTGTCTGATTATGCATGGTAGCATGGCTTATTCCAGAGCGGAGTCGTTACTGGCTGCACTTTAAGGAGAGGACGTGGCTGGCAGCACGGGGCGACATGATATGGGTTTAGCCTGTGACCAGGCCAGGAGACTGAACTGCAGCTCAGATGAGCTGTTCCTGGCTTTTCCCTGGATTTGCTGTATGGCACTGGACGAGTCACTTAACCCCTCCGTGCAAAAGTGGTCCCACGATTGAAGTGGCACTACTAGCACCTGCTGGAAGGGCTCCTGGCTATCAGCATCTGTTGAGTACTTCGGGATCTCTGTCTACTCATGAACGCACATACCTGTATGCATACATGCGTGTATCTTATACATACACAATGCATTTATTTTATATATATATAAACACACATATACACTCCCACATATGAATATATGTGTATATATATATGCATGTATTAGAGAGAGGTGTGTGTGTGTGAATGCACTTGCAGAAGCTTTTGGTTATCACAGTATAATGTTATATCATTGAATCACCGCATCTGACAAATATTTTAGTACCGTGAAGTAAGTTTCATTGATTCCAAGCCTTGGCTTTCAGAAATCATGGTCAGCTTGTACCTGTATATACCTTCTTGGTCATTTTGGTGTGCTCGCTGCTGTTTTCTGTTGGTGTTGCTGACAGCATTGGCACGTGTCTGTACAGCACTCGTGCAGCAGGTTCTTAGGGAGGCTGTGTGCAGCTCTGACACTACCTTTAGAAGTCTGGACATAATCATTTAATGTAATTGTCCAGTGTAGCAAAAAAGCTAACAATTCACTCACTCCTGAGGATGTGCTAGTATTAAAAAAAAAAAAGCATTTGGCTTTAGCCGTCCCTTAAGAATGACTAGGAAACTGAAGGCAGCCTTAACTGTGGTAGACCCTGGGATTTAGTATTGCAGTGTACAGGGGCCATGTGGTAAGTGACTGCTTGGAGACTCCTGCGAAGCCTTGATACAGTGGGATGAATTGTACCATCATTTATGCCTGTAAAATCCCTCATCATAATGGACAGGGCTCACTGGCATAACAGTCAGGTGTTCTTGGAGCGAGAGTGAAATTGAAACTACGGTAAAACCCCGGAGCGCTTAAATATTGTTTTCAGTGGAGCCAGGATGCCAGTGATGTCAGTAGATCACAGTAAAATTTGTTCATTGGATCATTTAGATGTGAGTCTTCAGAGCAATATCTTGGAATTAGGTAACCATTAAATTTCAGTCAATATTTCAGCCTAACTGCTCCAGATTCTCTTGAAAACTTTAGTCTGATACTTTAGCCATGTAAAGTTCAATGGCTCCACTTCTGTTACAGGTGTCAGTGAATAATAATAATAAAAAAATTGAGTTGTGCAATGCTGAATCTGCCTAGAATTCTTATTATACATTTATAAAATAAACCCTAATAGCTTTTTGGAGTGGTTATAGTGTAGTCTGTCAATGTATATTAAGATTACCGTGATAGCACATAGCCTTTATGATAAAAGCATGCAAATTAATATAAAAATCTGCAGGACTTTGCATATTTTCCTGTAATTTAATACAAACAGGTCCAGATTTACAGAATCGTGCACAGAAATTGCGTGAGCACGTTTTTGCGTGTGCATTTCTGACCTTAACCAACAGAGTGAGAGGAACAGCTCACATGGTTCAGATCTGCACTAAGGTCTGCAAATCCGCATGCCAAATGAAACACAAGGCGACTTTTGATGGCCAAGTTAACAATCAAAAAGGTTTTTTAATGGAAATGCTGTCACAGTCTTAACTAGGGTACCGCTGCCAGGCATCACATCAATAATGCAAACTTTGGAAGACTATCTTGCAAACTAAATAGCCAAGAATTCTGAAGTATTTCTAGAAAGGAAAAAAAGAAAAAAGGTGATCATTATGAAGAGGAGGGGAAGCCATCAAGTGAAATTTAATTTTGCATTCAGATTTATTATTGCTATCTGTTCTCAGTGCTGAAATGCCTGTTTACTTGCAAAGGACAGTTTCTTTCCATAATGAATCATAGTAACACTTAAATTAAGCACAGTAAAAGAATGGTTAATGTCATAACACGCTGACAATTTAACCTGGCCAATATTTTTATTGCCTTGTACAATAAACCTAACAGAGCACAACTTGCTTTTTGACTGGTGGAAAATCGGTTATGAACCGCCAGGGAATGACCAATTTTTCAAATGCAGCCATTCAGTCACACTATAGCCACTAATACTTTTTTTTTCTGTACACTATTGCTGTTATAATCTTTTGAGGATATTTTATCACGGCAATAACCTCCTCAAAATCAGTCTTTACTGCAGTTAATGACTGGACAGCTGGAGCATTAACTGGCCTTGGCTTTGCCTCTAGCCATTAACTAACAAACCAGTTGTTATCCGCAGGTAACAACCAATTTCTTGTAGAATTTTCTTGATAAAGTGTCTCACTGGATGAAAGTTGGGTTTTTTTCTTTCCCCCTTCTTTCCTCAGCTAAGATCTAGCAAGTGCAAGATAATATGTAGAGAAAGAATTGCAGAGAAGAGGCAGTAAGTAATAGTGCTGTGAAAGAAGTTAAATTATAAACCAAAATCCATAAAATGTTGATTGTTTACTCCTGCCAGAATTTTTGTAACATTAATAAAAGACTGCTCTATTATGTCTTGGTCACTCAAGTGCAGCGCACGCTCCTGAATTCAAGAGTGGACTTTGGCGGCTGTGTCACCGGGCTCTGCAAGGGACAGTCCCCTGCCTGCGCCACCGCATGGCACAGCTTCCCCAGGGGAGGGACAAAAGCAGAGGCATGGCAGCTACTGGCCGAGAGGTAAGAAAATGGAGACGTTTTTTAAAGTGCCTTCATCTTCCAAGCAAATACCCAATGAAGACATGAGATTAATTCTCTATATTTTATACTTAATAAAATGGGTATTATTTTTGAGGGTCCTCATAAAATTTTAGCCTTTATGCTTGCAGTTTGAAGTTATGAAATGTTAACCTCTGTTTTGTGACAATGTTATTTTAAAAGTGGGGTTAGCAGATTCAGATTAAATCAGTACATTACCAAGGGGGTTTAAAGCAGAGATTCATGGCATTGTTAAATAGTAGCAGAATAAGTAAAATGTACAAATGAAACACCCATAAAAAGCCAAGCTCTATCATGCCATAAACAATGATGTTTTAAAACTGTTAATAGGCTTAATAACAGTTTATTATTTTACCTTAACCCTTTTTAATGCCTTGTTTTCTCCAGCTTTTATCTTGACTGTACTGAGCTGTTAATACCACTTCTTAAATTTTCCCCTCTAGGTATATTTTCCAGGAGTGAATATAAGAAAAAGTAAATGCAGTCACGCATTTGCTTTTAAGAAACACAGGAGGCACTGTGCTCAAAAACCTTCCAGGGCTAGGCTTTGGGATACAGCAAGTATTTTAGCATCTACAAAACTCACAGAAGATTTCTAAAACCATAGGCGAAAATCCTGAATGAGTAGGAGCTGGAATGACGGGTCAGTGTTTCCCGTCAGGATTCCCCCGCAGTGCCCGAGTTTGCAGCCTTCCTCATGGCTCCCATCCGCTCTGCGCACGGGGACCACGGTTTGCCCTCCGCTGTGGAGTTCTATGCGTTTCCAGATGTTTGCACAGGAGTCTTTTGCAAAATGTTTTATTGTCTACCAGAAATAAAAATTAATATCAACCAGAAGTTCTAACCAGAGAGTCAATTTCAAATCATGCTACATTTTGAAATTAGTTTAATCTGGAAAGACTTGGGGGATTCTCGGTAGGAAGGGTTTGTCTCGCACTCAAAATCACTGCGTATTCTGTGTACATGCAAGTGGTTCCCTTTCTCTTTGGTATACATGTATAACTGTCCAATGTTATCGGAGATTTCATTTGGGCATTGATGTAAGAATAGACCCCTTTCATTGCATGTGTACTAACTACCAATATTATTTGCGATTCAAGCATTTCTAGCAATTTGAAGTGATCCAATGATTTTTAAATCATTCTTAATTTCATAAGTCTAGTCCTTTAATCTCTTTCAAATTACTGAAAACGTAAGGCATTCTAAACATTTCTGATCATTCTTCACTGCTTTGGCCCCATAAAGCCAATCTTTTCCAAAGTTAAGCACTTAAAAATTTGAAGTACTCCAATAAATTTAAATTGGCATATTCTGTGCATATCAATTGAGAATTATTAGAGCATTAGTGCCTGGGAGTGATGGCTGAGGGCATGCAAACCAGTTCATACATTGATTTTTAATGACTTTTTATTGATTCCGTGCTTTTTAAACTTGATACCCTTAGGTTGCCTCTTACATGGAGTTAACAGATTTGTGATGATACACTAAGTTTGGAAGAGGCATCTTTTTCCTCTTATGCTTTTTCTTGTCTCCTTACAGCTTATTTTCATAACCTTGCTCAGATGCAAATAGCAAATACACTTGATTTATGGCTTTAAAAATGGTGATTGTGACTTTAACAGGATATGGCTCCTCAAGTTTCCCTGGCTTATCTATAGACAAGGTTTATGTTCAAACCTTTAAGGGTCTCTCCTCCCCTCAGTGTGTGCACTCAGCGCTCACCAGCAATGATGGATGCTCTAGGCCTGCACTGACAGAAGAAATAGGCTTCTTAGTAATTTTTAAATGTCAATCTTAATTTGTTGGGCCAAGATATTGTAGGTGTCATAAAGCACAAAGTGAAAATGTGCTTTAGTACTTTTACATTTTGAAAATTATTCCTTTCTATTATGAAATACACATGCCTCTGCTCTGTATCTAATTCCACTGTATTTATTAATACTTTGGTATTGACCTATTAATCAACACATTGTCAGTGCAACCTGCACTGGTGGTGATAACAGGGACGAGCAGGTACCATACTGCCATGGTGGCCATTCTCCTCTGGAGAAGGAGGAAGGCTGGGAATGGTGCCCAGACACAGAAGAAAGGGAGAGAGACCCTTTATGGCCTGGCTGGCCTGGGCTGGTGGGCTGCTGCAGGGGCTGGCTGCGGGAGCAGCTGGTGGCAGCTTGGGGACGTGCCCCGTGATGCGTCGGGAAGGCTCAGGGAAGCACCACTTTGAACCAGTTACACCACTGCCCTTCCTTGGGTGCAAGATGTGCTTTTTCCAAAGTTTTCCTATGCGGGTCATAACAGGACAAGTGAGAATATTTCTAATAGATTCAATTCTTGTGGGTTTTTCAGTGCTTCTCCCCCGCTGCTTGGGCTGTGCTGTGTGAGCTTTTTCGGGAGGCAGTGATTCCAGTCCCATTTTGTAGGGAACCGAACGCTCACACTGCATTGCCGTGATGCCGTTGGTTGTGATACCCTTGCTGAGGATCCTGCCAGAAAGCCTAGTGACCATCACACGCAGGTGTCCCTCCCTCCCCCGGCTAGACGAGATCCCCTCTGGCTGCGGTTAAGGCACGTAGCAGTCTGAGGAGACATTAGTTTCTGCTAACTGTGACGGGTGCTTCTGTATTTAGGCTTTGTTTAGGGCAAATTCCTCTGCAATTGCATTGTTAGAAGCCACGGGTCTGTTAAAGTGGAGTTATTAGGCCATGTGCTTTCTGTGTGTTGTCATAGTCGGAACAACATCAGTGCAAACGTCTGGGCTGGACAGGGGAAGTGTTAAGTGAAGAATAAAAACAAGCCCAAATTCCCATTTGGAAACTGCATGCCTCAACAAATACCACTGTTCATAGCAAGTTATTAGCTTCTTGGTTGTAATTCTGGTCCTTTTGAAAAGGGAGGTGGAAAAAAGCATGTAAAAGAGATTTTTGATACTTCACGGTATATTGAATGAACAGCAGAAAGCTCCCCAGTCTGCCCGTTCCCATTTACAGTTTGGATGTGGTTGAGGTAACGCTTCTTTCTCATTTCCCACGTGACCCCCCTTGTCTTCTCGTGGCAGCACCCTAGACACCCCAAAATGCACGTGAATAACACACCTTTGAATTACAAATCTGAAATGTCCCTGTTTTTCTCAGGCCAGCTATGTAAGAAGCCTTTTTCTCCTTCCGAATAGGAAGGGGGTCTCCACTGTGGGCATTGCGAGGGCTCACTGGTGGGCAGGAGCTAGTCTTCCTCCACAGGGTACCAAGGAGGGAAGGATGGCATGTCCCCAGCAAGAGGGGGCATTACCCCCCGAAGGTACGATGGGAAAGTGGGAATTGCAGTTAAATGCCCTCCGGGAGGCCTAGGTGAGCGTTTGCTGGTAGACTTAGCTGAGCTGAATTTCCATGTCTGTATCTGAACTGAACATCCTGAAGTTTACTTATTACGGACCGTCGGCTCTGCACTGTTACTGCATGTGACTGAGTTACTAACAGCTTACCAACATGTACAGTCTTCACCTTCTCTTGTTTTTGCTATATACCTTCCAGAATTAGAAGATTCAGAGTGAGAAATATAATTTACATATTTATTTAGAAGCCACTCTGAGCAACAGCACATTTACTAGTTTGGTTCATTTTTATGGATTTGATTCATTGCTTATTAAAGCCAATGGAAATCTTTCCATTGTTTTCAGTTGGTTCTGGCTCAGAACTTCTTGGTGCTTGACAGTATTTAGTAGGAGCTGAAAGATCTGAACTTCTAAATCATGCTATATTATGGTCTTCTGCAGTGCCTGTTTCTTAATTATATACATAATCCCAATATCTGTTGCAGTGTATTTCTGGGTGAGCAGTTTCTATTTTGTTAAATTTTCACAAGTGTGGTGTTATGAAACAGTTAAATAAAATATCATCAATATTATATTTGTCACAAATGAGAAACTAAATATTGAGATCAGTTTTATCCATTCATTAGTTTATGGACACTGAGTCCTCTGAGGAATGTCACAAATTCCCTTGATGTCCCTCAGTGCTAGATTTAGCATTTGGATCTTTGATTTAACAGAAAGATACACTAAAAACTGATACAGTTAGACAGCTCCCTATGGGGTATACATCTATGTCGGCTTTTACGTCACAGTTATTTCAGTCAAGATTTGGCAGTAAATTATTTTATCCAAAAGTTGTTCTGGAATATGCTGTGCACTTTTCATAAGCATGTAGCTTCAGAGGATAGCAGATCAACCATTTCAGCTTCTCCAGCACAGCTCTTACCCGTATGTGTATCTGAGACGTACTCGTGTGCCTGGACGTCGCCCTCCCCACGCCTTTGGGCTGTGGCACTTGGCAGATGTGATTTGCAGGAGCTGATGCCTTCCAGAGTACTGGGAATTCCCACAGCTACAATATGCTCTGGAACCGTTTGCATTTTTAACAAAGTTCAGTGTGATCGTGTTTTCGTCTTTTATGTTGACTTTCTAAAGATATTCCAATAGCTGGCATTTCCCTCAGGAATCTTTACTGAATCTGTGGATTTCAAGTTACTATTATAACATATTACAGGACAATTAATTTGTAAGCACTGTTACCTGTCCTAGAATGCAGATTCGGAGAGGAATTCTTTTATCCTTATAATTTAATGTATCATGTAATGAAAACTAATCTATGTAGTTCAAATTCAGACACTAAAACAAGTTAAAGGGATCAGTATATAGAATAAATTTCCCTTTGCCAATTTACTCAGTTAATTTAGACATTGCCTTTTCACTTTAACTCATTAAAACTTTCCTGCCAAGTTTACTTATCTGTGTTAAGGGTACAATTAATATTAAAATTTTTAATTATCCACTTGGTTTTATCAGAGCCAAAGTGTTTCCTTAAGTGTGAATATCAAAATAGAGCCTATATTGTTTAAGAAAGTGAAGCGCTGCAATTTCACTAATTCCTTAATAACACAAATATGTATGTATCTTTCTCCTTACTGTTTATGCATTAACAGTTGTGTTGTTTTGTTTTACTTTATAATCTTAGCATAATATACTACTGAAAGCTATATTTTGTACTACTTAATTCTGTACCACTCATTCTGATTTATGGCATCATTTTGTTTCCAGCTCACTCCTTATCTTCAAAAGGCTTGATCCAAAACTCATCAAATTCAGAGGAATAGATCCCAGTGGGCTTTGGATTAGTCTAGTAGGGTGAAATTGTGGACTTCACGAAGTTTGCATTACATGCGCAGATATGCAGTAGTGAGATTACTTGATAGATTTCTAATTCAGCTTCTTCTATTTAGAAGCAAGTTCTTGAGAATCCTGGCCATGCACTTGAAATTTAAGAGACTATTTTAGTTGCATATATTCATCCATTTTCTTACTATGACATTTGAGAATACATTTATTTGCCAGTTTGATTTTATCATCATTATGGAGGACTCATGTTTCTAATTTCTCCTACAGGCTCTTGAATTGTTAATGTTAACTCCTACTGAACCCAACCTTGTTTTCTAACAGAGGGATACCATTCTGAACTTGTATTGATGCTGAGCTGTTAAAAATACGTTCTTCAGGAATGACAGGTTTACAAATCATAATAAAGTACGGCTCATCACAAAAGGACGGGAAAGCGTTAATGCAGAAGACATCTGGTAAATAATATTACAATGTATTTATCTTGTTATTTCTTAGTTATAGATGTACGGAGTGATAGATAGAGAATTATGAAATTGATTTAAGTTCTTCAGTGCAGCAGAAGCTGTTTTGTCATCTTCAGTGTTCTTGTTTTTCTTTTTCACCTGACATTGTTAAATTGGAACAACTTGGACATAACTTCCATTATATACCAGCTAGAACATTCCTGGGTTTGCCATTAACTTGATAATTCCTAGTATTCTGGCCGGTTATGTATATAGAACTGCTGCACATGAGATTCGTTTTATTAAATAAATACAGAAGGAGTGTGTTAATATGAAATGATTGTAACAGATACTACTAGATAATCACGTATGCTACAAGCTACCTTAAAATGCATTTTTGATATATAGCTGTGCTGCCTGATATATAGCTATTGTGCAGCTGATTAGCTGTGGTGAGAAATTACTCATTCCCTTATATTAACTACACTGTTTAACTACACTGTTTCCACCAATCAGTATGAAGTATGCCAACTTTGTTTAGCCTTTGCACTTGTGCAATGATGAACAAGTAATGCATAAAACAAACCCTCCTACCTAATCAAACATTCCTCAGAGATTTGAAAACCGAAACAAAGGGTAAATCCATTCATAGATTATAATGGTAAAACAAAATAAAGTTTGACATATGTATATGGAAACTATGAACACATGATGTGAATATTTTTTTAAACAACATGTTTGAATTATTAATAAATGCAAAAAATATGTCTTAACACAATATGGAACAATTGGAAGGATATATTTCTTTAGAATCATGAGGGTCAGGAAAGATCTCTATTGAATACAAACACTACGTGTTTTTTTTTTTTCCTCTCTTGGTTTGCATTTTAGCCTTTTCAAATGTCTATCTCATCATGAAATGCTGCCATGGTTATAGTTGAGAAAAGTTTCCTTTTTTCATCCTTGAGCCTGCAGTACAATCTTCATTCTCTGAGTATATAATAAATGAAGTTTGTTAACCTTCAGGGTGTGAAACCCATTTTTCTCTTCTTGTCCTAGGGTGTTAGGTGTTGAGGACAGCTGACGAGCAATTCTTTAGGGAGGACTGTACTGCTATCCAGGAAAGGGCTTACATTTAATTTTGTCATATATCCTGGTTGCCAGGTTATTTGATTTTAAGATAATTGATGGATCTCTTTATGGGTATATTTTTTCTTAGTCATCAAGAAAGCTCAAAATATTTGATAAGAGTGATTTTATTGGAGAGTAGTAAATATCGACAGAATGAGATACCAGAAAGGTTTGGGTTTTTTTTTTTTTTACTTTTTTTCCCTTTATCTTAAGATTTGGTGCTTGCAGATTTGATGGGGACTGTGATGAGAGACCACTGTAGTCATTTTCACTGGTGACTGCACATTAGTTAGGGATCTCCATTCTGCCCTTCTTTACAATTCTTACTGACTTCAGTGGCTGCTGTGTGAACAGATAATGCACAAAATACTCATCAATGTAAATGCCATATATAAATAAAATCCTAAATTGAAACCATCATAAGCAAGTCGAAGTAAAGACAACAGAGTCTTTAACATTGAGCCCTTAGAAGAAACAATGTGCATGAACAACAATGCCAGCTTTAACTTTGAATTCCCAGTCGTGCATTAGCTTGTACCCCAACTTTAACATTAATCAGAAGCTTTTCTGCATTTCATCTCCTCATTTACAAAAAAATCTTTGCTGAAAGGTTATATAAAACTCATTATTTACCTGAGTGACCAGAAAGGCTCTCAAAGTGCCATTCCAAGCTCTCGGGTGAATGCTTATTTATAGTTTTTTAATAGGCATTCATTACCTGATGGATTGGAAAGACTCTTTTTGAACCAGTTCCCGTCTATTGGTTAAATACAGATTGATAACTTTTTCTTAAAAAGCTTATTATTAACCAGATAAGCTCATCACCTTTGGATTTCTAAAGTGGTGATTAGTTTTAGCTTCCATGGGTTTATTCAAGGTTTTCACTAGTGTAACTTAAATTTTACCCAGTGGGCCATATTCTGGAAATGAATTACAGTAGTGCAATACTTGCAAAACCCAGACTGCAGAAGTAACATGAGCCCATTTGCACACAGACATACCTCAAACCTATGCTGCTGCTCATATATTGGCTAGTCCAAGCACAGGGCATAGAAGAGGTAAAAGGGTGCAGCACATTTTAAAATGCCTGTGAGCTTGGTTGGAAACACATTGTTAGGTATATTTTGATGCCTAAAAAGACGTAACAAGTCCTATTCACACCTCTGTGCAATTTGCACAGTCTTTGAGTTTCACTGATTTTGCTTGTTGTATCATTCTGCTTTTGAGGATTTGCTTCTAGCTTAAATTACTGTGGAAACAGAAAAAAACCACGCATTTTTTACAAATGCAGTTTGGCAGTGTGGGCTGAGATGCCCCATGCAAACTACCTCCATGGGGATGGCAGGTTATCGCACACAGTGGCTCCCATTCTTTGTGAATTGAGATCCATCCCGTCTCAGCCATTTCTCCCTCGTTACTGCTATAGGCAATGCTTCCTTGGCATGGCTCCAGCAAGCAGGCAGCTCCGGCTCCTCACCCACCTCTACAGCTGTTAGCACATCTGTAGGATTTCAGAATGACAAGTCCTGGCTAAAGAGGTGTAAAACAACATGGCCGTACATGCTTATGCCTTGTGATCCTTGAGGGCTCTTCCGGTTTGTAATGTATATCTTAAAATGACGCTCTTAAATAGCATCAGTTGAAGCTTAAACCCAACATAAAGATGAAATGAAATAAGAGGAAAAAAGAGCCCTAAATTTGCAATGTTCCTGGAAAATGGGTAAGTTGTTTGAATTTTCTGAGGCTTTCATAGAATTCCTATCAAACTAGAAAATTAGGAGCCTTGTTTTGCTTGGTTTTGATATTGCTAATTTGTAGGGCGTAAGAATACCTGAGTTTTTGCTTTTGTCCCTTTCACTTCCCACTTTTTCTTCCATCATTTCATTTTTAACTTTGAAGTTTCCATCCTGTTTACACTTTTTCTCCTCCATGGGGTAAATATACGTAGGTAGAAGGAGTGGTGAATGCTCAACAGAGTGGTCCTTTCTCATCTGTTTAGGTGAAGCAAGCTTTTAACCATCTGAAGACAACTCCTACACTTTTGTGTTACTTCCCAGTTGTTTCAGAGAGATGGTTTACTTTCAAATTAATCTGATTATGCATAGATTCTTTCCAGAAAAACAAGACCCAAGTTTCTGATGTAAAATTAATTAGTATCTGGGAATAAAACTTTTTGGTTAGGTGAGAAAATTGCAAATAAATACCCAAAGCCTTAAAGCTTTTTGAGCTTAACAGAGAGAAAGGAAATTATAAAGGTCATAGCGCTGGTGTTCTTTGACATCACCTTTGCTGTTGTAACACTTTGGTGGAAGTGTCTATCGTAACTATTTAAAGTATTACCTTTCAGGAAACCAGTTTTGCATTTAGTTAAGAAATCCTTAAAATTCTGTTTGAAATGATGTAAGCAGAAATAATTATACTCTTTGCCTCCCTCTGCTGGCCGTGCAGACAGAGTTAATTGGCTTCATGTCGTGTGACCCTCTCATTCTAAGCTAGTATGTTGATTATAGCAGTCTTCATTTCAAGGATGGATGGAAATAGGTGGGGAAACAGCTATATATGGACAGAATTATGGAAGCAGAGGAAATTTTGAGAGAAACAACAAGTCTTTATTTTTGAGGCTTTAAATTATTAGAAACATATTTGTTATTAAAGAAGGTCCCTTTAACCTCTCCTGAACTCATATTCTGGACTGGTTTAGGTGAGGACAGAAGAGTCGTATGCAATTTCTTTGAAGAAAGGCCAGGTGCTGAGGTATAGCAACAATATTTTGGCAGGAAAATGGCAAATCAAATCCAACTGTCCAAGAGGGCTGGATATGAGCAGAGCTGAACAAATCTTTGTGTGTACACACATCATTCAGGTGCTTTGCATTACACAGAGAGCTCTCCACTTCATCAGTTTTCAGATGTTCTGCTCTGCACTGGTGTCACTCTGTATTGATGTATATTTTTCACATACATATCATAGCCAGCGCCGTCCTTTGTCCCGCTCCCAGAGCCTCTGCGGCTCTCCAGGGACGTTGCCTAAATCACTTTCAAGTGTCCAGTCTCTGTGAGGATGTGAGATAGTCCTCTCTGCTTTATTAGCGGTCTCAGAAAGCACCCTGCAAGAGGACCTGCGGCGCAGCGTGGTGTGCTGCCAGCGGGAGAGAGCGTCCTCACGCTCGCCCGGCACCAGCCCTCTCCCTGCCAGCGAGCTGAGGCTGCAGGAGAGGCTGTGCTGCCGCTGGAGCCTCCCTAACGGCCAAGCCGGGGGACAGAGCCGGTGGAGCGGTGCCTCCCTCCAGGAAATTATTTTTCATGCTCTCAGGCAACGTTTTTAATAGATTTTTTTGGTCCTGTGCTGGCGTACCTGGACATCCAGAGCGACCCTCTCGAGGGGCAGGTGCAGCAGTACAGCTCATGGCCAAGTGGACAAAATGAGGAAAAAGAGAATAGTGTGCTTTTCATTAAAGCTAGTTAGGGGAAAACAAAAAAAATGGAGACATAAGTATTATTTGGAATTGATAAAAACAACTCTCGGAGGCAAAGCGACAACACTGAATCGCCATTCCAGCTTTTCTCCGGGCATCCGTACCACACCATGCTCGCTCGGGCCTCGCGGAACCTCTCGCATCCCCCGGCTCCAGTCCCAGCTGCTCTCCCCTGCCCTCCCACCGCCGGTGCCCGGCTGGGGGACCCCTCTGTGCCTCGGGGTGCCCCGGCTTCCCCAGGCACGGCTGTGCTGGAGACTGCGGAGACTGGGAAGATGGAGGAAAGCCCGTGGGCAGCTACGGCTTGAACTGAATAGCTGATGTTTGTGGTAAGGATGTAACAACCCACTGGGCATAAATCATGGCTTTTCAGACATGCATAGCAGCGGCAGTTAATAAGAGCTCTAGCAATATTATTATTTTTAAAGAAAGCCTGTTGTATATCCCGCTGGGCGGTGTCGCTGGGGGTAGGTGGGAGCAGGAGGTGAGGGGCCTCAGGCATGCCATGCTGGCTATGCCGCCATCGTGCCCCTGTGGGCTGAGGGCAGGGTGCTGCGTTTCGGCTCGGCGGGGCAAGGACGGCTGCGTTTTGAGGTGAAGCTGCGGGTGAGCCCTGCCCTGACCCCAAGTCTCTCAATCCTCTCCCTCCCCACGCAGCATGGCCGTGGCAGTGTTTCTTGGCTGCCATGACCGTAAGGCGCTGCTGCCGGGGACAGCCCTGGCGCTGGCACGCCGCAGCCTGGCATGGCCTGGCCTGGGGGACAGCGCTGCCAACATGGCAGGCCCAGAGGGCAGGCCTTGGCCGGGGGGCCGCTGCCCCCTGGGCTTGCCTGGGGTGGGGAGGCTGCTGAGGTAAGGGGGGAGGCGCCATCTTTGAGGCCACCTCACAGCGCAGCCTGTGTGCTGGACCACTGAGGAGAGATGCCTTTGCTTGCTGAATTGTTTGGGGAAACCTCCCCAAAAGTGGTTCGTGGTCTGCCAGTGATCTCTGATCCTTAAGATCCTCCCAAAATATGCCGGACTTTCTTCAGCCCGAGTCACCAAACTGATGGAGACAAGGTATTTCTGTCCAGACACTGGCATCTACCGAAGCAGCTGTATATGAGGCAATATTATAGTTCAACAAACGACAAATGCGTTGCAGTGTTCATTGCTGTTGGCACCCACGAAGCGTGAGGTTACCCCAGGGAACAGCCCCGCGGCTGCGTGCAGAGCGCTCTGCCACAGGTAAGCAGTGTGCCTCGCAGGTGGGCCACGGCAAAATCAGATGGTGAAGGTAGCACTGGTGTAGTGGCCTTAATTACTGTAATGCGGGGCTTAAATTGTGAAAAGGTTTAGTTTGAAAGGTAAGACATAAACGTTTTCAGCAGATCCTTAAAATTTAGCTGTTTGCTTTAGGTGTTCTGTAAGTTTTCTGATTGCGCAACGGCTTAAACATGGCCATGTCTGAGGCGACTGTGGAGGCAACCGGGAGGGCAGCCTGTGTGCCGGGACGGAGGTGCAGGCAGGGCTGCATGGCGCAGGCAGGGCTGCATGGCGCAGGCAGCGCGGGGCAGCAGGCCGTGGGGAAGGCTGTGTGCAACCAGCAGAGGAAAGGGAGTACTGGGGTGGAATAGGGGATCCCTCAAAGCAACCGGTGGGGAATACTGGTGTTCATCGATAAGGGAAAGCGGCCTGAGTGCTGGGGCGAGCCATGAGGTTATAATCATTAGAAGCCTAGGGTTTGCTGTGATCTTTGGGACCAGGATGGAAAGAAATGGGAGAAGTTTAAGGGAAGTGGTGAAAAGTGGTATATTGGTTAGATTAGTTGAGTAAGAAGAAATGCTTACCCCAAAAAATTATTCCTGAGTCTTATCTCAGAGATAAGATCTCACCATCTCTTTTAAATAGCTCCTGAAAAGCTCTGACAGCCTGAGAACAGGTTGTATGTGAATTTGCTTCAAGAGCTAGGTCAGTGCTAATGCACTTTAAAGCTGAAGTTCAGCTATTATTTTGGATATTTTTCCCAGCACTTCCTCCTTTTGGTCAATCATAATTCCTAGTGATCACAGCTGGGGAAGTAGACCCGCTATACCAATCCCACATAAATTTAAATGTTAAAGTTTAAATCCTGGAGCAACAGTTGTCTCCTGATCTTCTATATTGTGCTTGTACTGAGACTTACTGCACCTTTCACTCTTGCTCTTTTGGAGGATATCTGAGCCCCTGTTGTGCTGAATGGGAGACAGTCACAGAAGTATATCTTGCATGGGGTTATAAAAGCTGTGTCTTTATTCTGGAAGCAGAATTTGCTCGATTCCACTAGGTGGATCTATTGAGAACATTGTTCACTATTTAATGTAAAAAATGTCTTTCGCTTTGGGGAAAAAAAAAGGAACCTTTCTTTTTTACCACTTTACTCAGCTTCTTATGTTCTATAGAAATTCAAAGATGACCACTTTTGTCCATAGAAAGCTCCAAAGCCAGGTACCAGCCTGTCAGTCTCAATAATACTTTGAAGGACTTGTTATCTTCACTCCAGTTTTGCCCTTGTTTTGCAAAGGAAAAGGGTCAGCGCTGCCAGCGTTGTGAGAGGGATGTGTGCCTCCACACTGGCCCTGCTTTAGATGCCGCTTCCATTGCACATCTTCCTGCCGTCCATTTTGTACTTTCTTTTGGATCCTTTCATGGTGGCTGTGTTTTGATGAATTGTTGCAAGGACTTTGTCACAAGAAGTGGCCAACATAAACTTCTGGCCTTAGTATATGCTTTTAGTTGACCCATGCAATTTGTTTGTGGTGACAGGCTCAATGATAGTTGACTGCTATATTGAGGATACCCATTTATCTCCTAAAAAAATCCCCAATTTTTTACAAATTCTGATTACCTCTACCACTGAATCCCTGTGATGATGGTAGATACAATCTTTGCTGATCAAATCTATTCAGAGATACTTATTTTGGCCATGGCCCCTGGGAAATAGACAGCTTGTTCTCAAATGGGTTCTGCCTCTGGTCTGTTTTGAAAGCTGAGATCTCAGAGTCCTTTTTCCAGGAAGCTTTCTTACACAGTCTGTACGAGTGGGAAAACCTCCATCCACCTTGTCAGTTTGCTGGGGTTCTGCCCAGGAAACCCCCGTGTTTGCAACAGGCGTTTTGGAAGGGGTTTCCCTTTTTCCTGTGAAAGTGTTTTATTTATGTCTTCTTGAACCATGCTTCAGCGACTTTCTTGCTGGATGACTTGTGTTTTCACTGGCTCAGACTGCCATGTAGTTCGCACCACCTGTTCCAGAGTTTGCTGAAACATTTTCTGTAAGTTTTCTGAAATTCCTTATTTAAAGTCCCTGCTATTAGATGATTCCTTTTATGTGCTTTTCCTTATCAATATTAAAGACCTGATGTTCTGCTCTTCCTCGGAAAAGAGACCCCCTCCTAAAGGCATTAAGCTTTCAATGGGCTTCTGCAGCCTTTGTTAAAAGAATGCCCAGTTGCTTATCACCTCTCTTTAGGAAGGAAATGCTGATCACACTTTTTAAGAACAAAGGCAGGATTATTCCTCAGTCCTTCCTCATAAAGCAAACAACTCATAAATATTTAAATACATAAAGCTAACGTTTCTCCCCCACCCATTGTGTAAATTACTGTATGACCACTTGTCTTTTGCTACTTTCCTGTGTAAAGCCTCATAAAATACTCCTCCCACCTGAGCTTTTCATTGGGCTCATCAAACTTGTGAGATTTGGGATTTTCTTCCCTCTTATTTATGTCTGTCGGAAATGAGATCTTCCGAAAGACTGTCATTCCCCAAAGGTAGAAAACACGGGGAAAGGTAGTGTTGCCTGGCCAAACAACTCAGCTCTCCTTTCCTCTCATCCTACTTTTTGAGGTTTGACAAGTCTGTAGATGACAGCTTCCACTCCCTGAGAAGGTGCCCACTATACTCTAAGACAGTGCAAGAACCTTGCAGAGTAAGGCAAACAACATACATCTCTTCTGCTCTTTCCCTCTCTCCTCTGTAGTGTTTTTGCCTAGTTTTAAAGAAGCAGTGTATTCCTGCCTACTCATGGAGGAGTTAGAGAAGTAGCTGGGGACAGTTGAGAGGACATGAAGGCTTTGAAGAGAAAAGACCTTTCTCCAGATGCAAGAGGAGGAGAAAGAAACAGCACTGAAAAGATGGGGAGGAATAGGAAGCAATACTGGAGGGAACTACAAAAGTGCTGATGGTGTCTGGGAATATTATGAGTGCTGAGAGAGCTTGGAGCAAAGTCTCCCTGAGCTCACGTCTGAGATCTTCTGAATCCCGTCTAACCAGTATACATTGCTTAGGTGCTGGAGCCTGTCTTTGAGTCAATAAAATTTGGAGGTCTCTTGTTTTTAGGATGTACTCAACTCATGGACCTGCGTTGGATCTCTTCGTGGTCCATTTTGGGAAGGCTTGGCCATCCCAGCACAAATAATCATGTCTATGAGGCCCTGGGGAAAAGAATTTTGAACAGTCTTGTTAACAGCATCCTTCCCTAACAGCACCATTGCCTGCCCGTAGTAGCCCACTCTTCCAGATTTTGAGAAGTCTTTGGTTGACATTTTCTTCCTGTAGAGTTGAGTTGGATGGTCATTTGGACCATCCAACTGACTATGAAAAAAATTTGACTGGACATTCGCCAGTGGTGGACCACAGCTCTGCCCTCAGTTTAGCGAGGGTTTAGTACTTAATCTCAGCTTCTTGGGAGATGGTTCTTAATCTCTGTCCACTTGAAAGATTCTGGAGGGGAATCCCTGTTCCCTCCAGAACAGGAAGGGGAGGAGAATTACTTCAATTTTTGCAAGGATCAGAGTCAAAGCCCTCATGCTCACGCTTCGTTTTCACTCTATTCGTTATCATTAAATGAGCATCATGCACTTATGCCAGAGGAACAGGAAATCCCAGTTAGATGTCTAAAGCTCCTCTGCTGTCAGTTGCTGTTTCACCTATCTCTAGTCAATATTCTTATCTTTGTCTCAGGAAAAAGAACCATGGGGTTTTCCTGAGCTCTCATTCTTCTGTAACTCTTTGTGCGGTGCTCTGAAATCTCCTGTCCGCCAGTGATTCCAGGCGCTTGATTTGGCCCCTGCCTCTGAAATGCCATCGCCTCCTATGTGGTTTGTATTATGAAGCCCTAGGTCATGGAAATCATAAGGTGAAATCTGATATTTAAAAAAAAAGCTATAGCTCATTCTTTTATGAGACTGCTAATAATGTTCAGCCTTGACAGGGTTAAAAGGCAACATCCATTTCCCCATTATCTTGTTTAAAAAGTGCCTTTTTTAAAGTCCATATGGCGACTTCCTTTCGACCTGCTTTCCCATCCTCGTCTCTTTGTCAGGGCTGTCACTTATAAAGAATCACTTGACTTACAATAACAAGTTCAAAAGAAGACAGAATATAATCAGTTGATCCACGAAGAATTGAAATAAAGAACACCCCCACTGCTCCAGTTATCATTCCCATAGAGATAGTGATATTATTGATGTGATTGCTATGCTAATTTCTATAGAAAAAACTTGTATTTTGGAATTTGTTCAAAGAGAATTTCAGACACATCAAATTGGAAAATGCAGAGTGAATTCCTAAACTTTTTCATATAGGCATGGGAATCTTTTTTTTTTTTTTTTTTTTTTTTTTTTTTTTTTACATTGAATAGCTCTGAACAACTATTTATAAACTTCACTTAAAAAATCAATTGGAAAAATCTTGCTAATTTTTCAGTTATTATAGAAAGTTAATTTACTGCAGTTCCAGGGAAAAAAAAAAAAGTCCTATTGTCCTATTAATACCTTTAGGTATTAATATCACCCCCATAACCTGCAGAAGTGAGATTGGACCACGGAATCCAGAAACAGAGGCTAGGGATTATAAAAGATGGGTACATTTAAGTCCAGTGTTTAGGAAGAGCTAATTAGTCTATACCCCTTCCTCTGCAATTCCATAGTCCCTCTGGGAATTGCCACAAACATAAACTTTTTTTGTTCTTGGACTCCTATTTTAACTAGAAGGTTTCAGCTTGTGATGTTATGCTTTTTATGTAGTAAACTGATTTAAAATGTATGCCAGTCATCTTCAGGGAACTCATTTCAGTCAAGATGAAACTAGTCTTACCTGAATCAATGTTTTAAGTGTCCCTGTGGCTCGGCATTTTGAATAATCAATCTGTCTCCATCGCTTCTTAATCATGCGCATCACAGTCTTTTTTATTTGTCAACCCTTTCGGATCCTGGCTTTTTGTTATTAACATGCCCCTAATGTCACATGCAAGCCTTTTCTTTAAAACAAGCTGCTCATTGGTGTATTTTGATACTTTTTATTATTACTAAATCTTTTTTCCCATAATTACACCACAATCATTATATAATCCCATAACAAAGAGTCTATTGAGGCACCATGCTTTTGTCAACTATGGGACACAGAATCCATAATTGCATTATTCAGCTTCCCCCCCCCCCCCCCCTTTCTGCTTTGTAGAAACACAACCTATTTCACCAGTCACATTTGCACCTTGTTTGCTTGGTTATATATTATTTACTAAATCGTTGCCCTGCGGATAAACCTTGTAAAGTTGCTTTAAAAAAGTTATTTGTTTGATAATTAAGTCCTGAAAACCCATCGTTTAATGATTATTCCGAACCCATAAGGCAGAGAACCTCCATGACGTTTTTCTCTAAGTTTAATTACCGTATGCTAATTTCCTTGCCTACTACGTGATTAATTAAAATCATATTTTCATAATCATTTGGCACTAGTATTGTTTTAGAATTATCATGATCCCCTAAATAGTGTATGTAAATAAAGTCGGCTCTAATGGAAAGAATCAAAATGCAACGCTGAGGACCTTTATGTGTTTGTATGCATGCGATTGGCAACATAACTGGCTTATTTACATTAAATACGCCACAAGGTTACAGTGCAGATCAACGTCACTTTATCGCTGATTACTTCTCTTAAACGCCGGAGCGGTGACTGATGCTCCGGTCCCCCTGTCCACCAAGGTTTCCCCGGGAGTTTTTTTTTTTAGGAGAAAGAGACTTTGCATAGTTTCGGGAGCAGGTAAGAAGGGCGCTTTGTGGAGCCCGGCGCTGCCCCCGGGGGCTCGGCGGGGTTTGCGGGGCGCGGGCAGGGGCGGCGGGGCGCGGGCGCGGGGGCTGCGCGGGCGCGGGGGCTGCGCGGGGCGCGGGCAGCGGCGCTGGCCGTGGGGCTGCGGAGCGGCGCGGGCTCCTCGGGGTGTTTACACGGGCTCAAGGTCACGACCAAGCTGCGCCGTGTTAAATGGTTTCTTAGTTGCTAGACAGGGAGAAAAAATGGACGATCACAGACCATTCTTTGTAGATTATTATATCAAGGGTTCAGCTTTTGGCTCATCAAAGCTAAATGCCGCAAGACCTATCTAGTTGCTGTGAATTATGCCAAGACGACAATGGAGTGCTTTTTTAATGGTACAATGCATTTCACCTACCAGATAGGGGGAGTCCACGCTGAGAGATGGGGATGTCTTGTGATGTTGGGTGATCAGTATCAATGAAGGGGGTTATTCTGAAAAGAGACAGATTAAAATAAAGCGCTCTTTGCTCGGGATGTGCTGGAAGCAGTTGGGAGGGCTACCCGGAGCGGGCGGCCGCGGCAGCCCCGCGCCGCACTTTTCCCCCTCCGCACAAGAAAATGATCAAGTCAATCATGTGGACATGCTTCATTATTCATTGAACACAATCTTTTACAACGCTCCGTTTACGTGCGGGAGTTTCTTCTACGCTTTGCTTTAAATTTTAAGGTAAGAAAGACAAAGGTAAAAAGGGGGTTTTTGAGGATCCGGGAGGCTCCCGTGAGCCATCAAAGAGGCTCCAAAGTCAGTCCGGAGTATGTTTTTTTTTTTATTTCTTTTTAATCATCGCAATGGGGCCTGCGTTTTCCACCGTGATTAAAAAAATACAGTATAATTAAATATCCATAGCAGTGACGTTTGCAAGCAGGGCTGTCAGGGGAAAAGCAGAAAATAATGAAAGGAGCGGAGAAGCCATTGAATGGCGCTATAGAACTTAGCCTGAAGAAAACCCTACGTTTTTCCTCTTTCTCTCTCGTTTCTTTTAAAACCGTTACTTTACAAAAAAGGAGCGGGCGGGCGAGGCGAGGCGAGGCGAGGCGAGGGGAGGCGAGTGCCGGCGGCGGCCGCGACGCTGCCCGGGGGCCGCCCGCCCGCCCGCCGTCCCCAGCCCGCACCGACCCTGCCCTTAACTTGCCCAGAAACTTTTTGTTTTAAAGGGTTGCTGCGGAGCAAACTTTGCTGAAGTGACTTTAAACGCGGCCCCCCCCCTCTCTCCCTCCCTCCCCCCGTAGGATCCCGGCTAATCGTGGTGTAATTTGTAAACTCCCCCCCTCTCTTTTTTTTTTTTTTTTTTAATCAAAGTTAGCTGATGCATACCATGTGTCAAACTTGTGAGATTCAAGTGCCTAAGAGACCTGCCATTTTGTGCTCTAATCGACCTCTTATGAATAGGAGCCGTGCATAATGCTGCGAGGAGCGTTGTGACATTCAAGTAGGCACTAAATGTCAGGCCAGGTCTCAGCCCTTTCGGGGGGAGCGGAGCGCGCCCGGCGGCGCCGCGGGGAGCGGGGAGGCACCTGCCAGCCCGCCGCCGGGGCTTTTGTCAGCGCCCGGAGAAAGTAACAGGTTAAGGAGGAAACTTAAATGGCAATCCCGGGGCGGGGGGGAGCATCCCCTTCCCGGCGGCGCGCTGTGCGCGGGCGCGGAGGGCCGCGGGGGCGCCGCTGCCTGCGCGGGGCAGCGGCCTCGCTCTGCTGCGCGGGGCTGCGGTGCCGCGGTGCCGGGGAGGCGGGGGGGCACCGGGCCGGCGGCGGGATTAACGCGGGGGGGGGGGGAAGGAGAGGTTCTTTGATGCTGTGTAGGAAAGAATCCAGATTTTAATGCGCCCATCTGTTGCAGTTTTGCAAATAATTAATATGTGTGTGTGTGTGTGTGTCTGTGAGGGGGGGAGAGGGGCTGGGGGCAGCGGTGCCGCCTGTGAACTTTAACGCAAAATAAAAGGTCGCGAAGATTTACGCTCTTTTTTCGGAGGGTCCGCGGCTCCCGCGGGGCGGCTCGCACGGGCTCCATCCGAAAAGTTAGTTGCCGGCGTCCCCCGCCGCGGCGGCGGGGCCGGGGGCGGCGTCCGCCTGCGCGGAGCCCCGCGCGGGCCGTGGGTGCCGGCGCCCGGGGCGGGCGCGGAGGGGAGGGCTCCGGCCGCCGCCTGCCTGCGCGGCGGGCATTGTTTCGGGGTGCGTGCGGCGGATATGGCCGTGTCTGATACAGTGTCGAGGCGGAGACGTGATTTGTCAGATCCCTTCATTTTCACTTCAGCCGCCACCGGGCCGGGGAGCGGCGGCGCGGTGCGGCCCGGTGCGGAGCGGTGCGGTGGCGCTCCGCGGGCGCGGGGCAGGGGCGGGCGCGGGGCGCGGGCCCGGCGGGGCGGGCGCGGCTGCCCGGCCGCCCGCGGCTGGAGCGCTCCGCGGGGCTGTGCGTTCCCCCCCGCCGCCGCCCCCCCGCCCGTGCAGTTTAAAATAAATCCAACAGGGGCCGTGTTTGCTGAGCTGATTTGACCGGCTGATACAGATAGCAGCGGCGAGCCTCCCCGCTTATGTGGAAAAAGACTATTTTAAGTGTCATAATTAAGTTTAGAAGCCTTGTTTGGGCTCATTCACTGCTCGAAATAAAAAGGACTGGCTGCTTTTAGACCCTTTCTGAAGGGGTTGGCTAAGCGCCTCTGCACGTTCGCTTGGAGAAGAATGTTTTCTTTTCGAGTTTAATATTAGAAACTATATTTTTACTTGTTTAAACCGGATTTGATTATTCCTGTGGAGACTTTTTTCTCTCCCCCCCTTCCTATCACTCAAATCTTTGTTCATTGTTCATTGACTGTGGAAGGCTGCTTAAATGTACGGAGAGAGGGGGGAGGCCCCCTTGCTGGTTTGATGTTGAAATAGTAAACCTGAATGAGGAGGGTGGCTGGAAAAGTGGACATTGCAGCTTTAATTAACTTCAAGATGCTTCAGCGAGGACCAGAGCGTAGTAGTGACGTTGCCTCATAAATCTGTCCAGTACAGTGCGTTGCATTGAACTATTACAGTATCACCGTCATATTGAATATTCACTACCTATCCGGGAGCAGATTTGCATAATTGGATCTTTTTTAAATGAAACTTGTTCGCAAAAAACCAAACAAAACCAAAAAAACCAAAAGCCCAAGTGAAAACCGCGGCGATCTGCATGATTATAAAGGGTTCAAACATATCCGAAAAGTAAGTGACCTGCATAAGTACATCAATAGGTTAAGTGCAAATAAGATGAGAAGTGCTTCTGAAAGCTGTACATTCCCTTTGTGGTCTCTTGGGTTATTTCTCAATAGCGGGATTTTTTTGTAGCCTCAGGGATTTTAGGTTTTCTGTCTGCTTTCATAACTTTTTCCCTCACAGTTTTTATACAAGGTGAGGCTTTTGTACCATGCCTGTGTACCTGTAGTGATATTTTTAAAGAAAATAGATTAACAGTTTGTAATTTGTGCTGTTTGAGTTGTATAATTACAGCTACTGTGGAAGGGAAATGTGTATTGCTGTTATGTTTCTGATCATCAAATAGATCATCACTAAATACTTCAGAATAGTCAAAGATTGTGTGTATATGTGTTTGTGTACGCTTAAAAATCGACTTAGTTAACTAAGCTGTTACTTCTTAAATCATAGAGACAACTAGTTTTTTAATGTGTGTGTCCCCCCCATTTGACGGAAGATGAAGATGACTGAAGTAATTAAAAATGCCAGAAATTTTTCGAGTGAATTCGTAGCTTATATGTAAAACCTATCCCCTCCTAACCGAGTGGCTGGCTTGCAATATCGCAGTTTTGGATCAGGCAGATTTAGAAGTATTTTGTAAAATCAGATGCTGGTGTTTCAGATGCTGTGAGGACAAAGTTGTGGAGCGAAGGCAGCTGAAAGCGTCGCCTCCTGGGGAAGGGGAGCAGCGATCGGTGGGGTGAGCCGAGCAGAAGTGCAAAGTCTGCGTGCAGCCCAAGCCTTGCCCTGGCTCTCCCCCCTCGCCGAAGGCTGCTTTAGTTATGATGTCATTCTGATAGTGGAGAGCAAATGTCTCCTGATTCTACCATTAAACGCCTGGCTGATTTGCCTGATAATGATAGCATTGACGTCCTGCTCCTTGACAAATGCAAGCCCTATGAGCCCTATGAATTAACTTTTTTCCCATAGATGAGAGCTAGCTAGCTTTACGACTCATGAATGTAGCAGCACTTCTTTGACAGATTACTTTGAACCTCCTCGTTTCTGCAACAAAAACCCTTCCCTAAATACTTCCTTACTTCTGCTAGGCTGCTAGTAGACCTCTGTACAGTTTGGGCCTGATTTGCAGAGCTGCTGAGCGCTCATCACTTCCACTGACTTCAGATGGAGTTGTGGGTGCTCAGCAGCTTTGAAAATCAGGCCCTGTGTTCAGTCAACAGCTGATGCATTTTTTTGGCTTGTTTGGGGCTTTTTTGTTATTATTATTTTTTAAGTTAGACAGCTAAAGAGGGCTTTATGATTTCTAGTCATTATAAAAATATTTGTAAATAGCTTGAGATGTTTGTCCTAGTCTGTTCTGTTTTTCTCTTTCTGCTATCCTTTTTTTTTTAATTTTATTTTTAATTCATCTTCTAGTGGATGTGCTGTTAATCTTTTGAAGAAAAGAATCATAAATGAGTTGTTTAAAGTTTTCAGAATGTTGTAGAAAGAAAATGTCTCCAGTTTGGTAACAAGTGCTTAGAGAATCGATTGCTGTTTCAGAACGTGCACTAGAAGAGAGTCTTGGTACAGTTGCTAAACCCTGCAATTGGGTGCACTTTCTCATATCTGCTCTGTCTTCAGATTTTGCTTGTGACTTTGAATTTCTATCACTGCAGGTAAATGAGATTTAGTATGATTTTTTTTTAAAGTGCCAGTGGCTTAAACTTTGTTTTCATTTGCTGTTCAAACGATGACAATTAACAGCTGCAGATGTAAGAAAGGTTAGTCTCTCTATTACATTTGCAGGGAATGTATCTAAAATATTTGCATGCTAAAGCTGTGTTTTGCAAATGAGTTCCTGAAGATACAAGTTGCTATGATGGAAATGCTGTATTAAAACACTTCTAATAAATTGCCTATGACTTTATCAATTGTAAAGAAGAAAAAGGAATTGTTCTACGGGCTTTTCGACTTCTGAACATATTTGAACTCTAATACTCAGCAAGTTGTCTGGCACTGTCTTCACTGTAGACTTTTATATAATGAAGAGGCTGATTGTCATATTTTTGTCCATGCTAGAGGCCAATAACCCAACCCATTCATTATCAGAAGAGGGTAGCCTGGAAGTTGCAACATCAGTACCACTGTTTTGCTTGCAGCAATGAAGACAGTGCTGAGATCAGAAATTGTGATCTTCAGTACAGAAAGCTGACACATTAGGTTGTTTACGCACCATGGGAGCCTTAGGTGACCAAAGAGATTTGCATTAGAACAGATGTAGAAAATCCACTAGTCCATTAAAATAGGCTGTGCTTATTTCCTGGGAAGCACAAGTTTCATCAAGTGTAGGAAAATCAGTAGAAGTCATTTTTCCAAATGTTGATTTTTGCTTAAAGTTGGCTTTGAATTGCACAGGTGTTTTTAGAGTGTCTTGACTAAAAAAAAAAAAGGGCATTAAAAAAAGCGCATGGATTTATATGAACTTTATAAAAAATGGAAAAGAAAGCCATAAATAGATTTATTTTTCTGGTTTGAATGAGGACAATTAAAGCTTTTTAGTATCTTCTGATTTTGTGTTTTAATAGGATTTGTAAGTAAATTTAAATTTTAATCTCTGAATTTCTCTCAGATACCTGAATAGATCTATATTGGCTCTTCAAAATACTAAAAGCAGTACAATCTTGAAAAGCCATTTTTCTATCCTCTCATTCACACCTTTCATTTTTTGCCTTATTCTTTACACCGTCTTTTTTGAGGCATTTTGTGTGTCTGTTTCAGAGGGGCAAGCAATTTGGATTCAGGGAAGGAGAACATAGATGAAAAAATAGAATACATATTCTTTCTTTCATAGAAACATGAATAAACTTATTTCTGGCAACAGTAGATGGAAATCCAAATTTCTCTAGTGAAGACACTCTGAGCACAGATGTTCGCAGAAGAGGAAAAAAGGATGAGCTACTGAAAGAAAATATATAAAAGTAAGATAATTCTGAGATCCTCAATTGGATGATCTTAGGGTTATTGTATGGATGTGCAGTTCTAGCTTCCAGTTGTGTGGCTGAATACAGAGTATGAACTTTTTATGACCAAGTCACTGATCAGAATCTGACTTTGGATAGAAACAAGTGAAAATTGTAATGATCTGTTGTTGCTTAACGTGAAATAACTGAGTAGTGTCTGTCTAAATCTGAATGGATCACAATAACTGCTGTGACATTTTCACTCCTATTGGCAGGTTAAGCAACGAAGCCAAGCACTGAGTGAGAGATTTGAAGCATCTTTTCAGAGGTAGCAGAGATCCAGATCAGGAAAGAGTCACGGGAATAGAGTAGCAAGGGGGGATTTGGGTTGCCTCTGCCCAACTGCACCAATGCTGTGACTAAACACGCTCCCAGAGGGAAGACTCTTCCAGTATTCTGAATTTGGCACCTTTCCCTTATATTTAAATTTGCTCTAATTTTCAGGTGCATCTTGCTAGATAACCAGATGCATCAAAAAAGCAAAAGAATTATAGATGAGTAATTATAATTAGCCTAGTTTTCTGTGTTTTTAAAAAATTGTAAGATGGGCCTTGAAAGTATTTTGAAGTCACTGTTTTTTAGAGGTCTTAATCTAAATACTCCATGTGAGATTGTTTTCTAAAGAGATGGGTTCATCAGGTCAAGTTGAACTATATTAAAGACAAACAATTTTGTTATAATCTGACTGTGTTTTAAACACAGATGAAGAAAACAGAACTAAAATAGCCACAGCAGCCTCAGTATCTGATCTTTTCTCCATTATGCTTTGCAGTATTCCAGACTCGTATAACCAAAAGCAAAATTAGGTAATTCCTTACAAGTATTTGTCATGGTATGAAAAAAGCAGCACTGCATATCGTGGTAGGACATTAACAGAGAGTCTGCAGGTAGCAGTGCCTGAAAATAACGATGATGGCTTCGATAGCACTCCCACAGGGTAGGGCAAGCAACAGAGCTAGTTTCTTCAAACCAGCTGCTCGTTTTTGATGCATTAGTTTTAAACTGTCTAGCTGTAGGCATCTCGGACTTCCAGAGAGACTGCTTGCCGGGAGGGTGGAAGTCGGTGAAGATCAGGCAGGAGTTATCCCAAGTGGGCTATCCACAGTGCCAGGGAAAGGCTACTTGGGAAAATTTGGCCCTGCCTCAGTTTTGTGAACAGGAGAAGCAAGAGAGGGGGAGAAAAAGGAGAGTATGAGCTGACTTTCACCCCCATGGCCTGAGTAGGGGCGCAGGGGATGTTGGCTGCAGGCGCGCTGCCCGTGGCCCCTGCTGTGCCTCGGGGCAGCCAGGGCTGTCCTGGGGAGCCTTCCTTGCCATCAACCTCAAATGGATCAGGGTATCATGGTGCAAAGGGATAAATGGCAGTCCTGATCCTTCCTTTTATAATAAGCTTGTTTCAGCCTTCATGTGAATTTCGTTATAGTTTCTTTTATGTTGGCTTTTTTAACTGTGATAAGTGCTGTTACAAACTTTTCCTCCTTTTTTATGCCTTTGGGATGTTCTGCTGCAGTCACTGTGGTTCTTTGTGAGAAGGATGGCAGCCCTGTTGAGCTCATCGATGCTATAAAGGAGTTGCTATCAAGTACCACAGTCTACCTGGTCACAACAGGGCTATGTGTATTGCTTCCTCCATAGTCCTGGCCCCTGCTGATCTGGGAATTAGCCCTGGTAACCCATGCAATAGCACTGTGCTAGGTTGCCAGGCTGGCCTTACATTTATTTTTCTAAATGATAGCATGTTCTATTAGCTTTATTTTATTTCACTCTCTTAAGTTGGTCTCCATAGATTTGTGCAGACATTGTTACTAGCAATCTTGTCATTGGAATATCAATGGTAGATGTAGATAGATATAGATAGGTCCCTTTAATCTAAAATTTAGAAAAGCATGGGTAAATAGGAAACTCAGGCAGAATTACTTCATGCAAAGGATAATAAACATATGGAATAAATTACCAGCAAGGAAAGGATAAATGAGTTCAAGGGAAGCCTAGGTTTGTTTCTTGAGAAAAAGCATGTGAGAGCTAGGGTGAAGAAAGCAGGGAGGTGTAAAGTCAGGTTTCTATTAACAAAGGCTAACATGGTGGGCTGCATGTTAATTTCTGAACATTTCTTTTGATAGCTCCGCATGGATGGTTACATTTTAGTTTCATGTGTGTTTGGCTCTCTAGATCTACACACGTTTTTCTACAGGGGTCCATAGAAATATTAAAACATAGGGCAGTGCAAAATTTGGTTTTGATACCAGTTTCATTCGAGGGAGTGATGTGGCAGTGAAACGTCAATTGAGTGAATTAGGGAGAAATCTTGCCTTTTGTGGCGTTAGTTTATAATTGACAGGAGAAGCAGAAACTGCTTTCTGCTCTAGTGGCCAGGGATTTTTGATAGGTGTTTGCCCTGGTTCAACCATATCAGTGCTGGAACAGTTCTGAAAAAACTCCGCGTGTAGACAAGCTCTCTCTGGTGGGTGGTTGTTGGGTTTTTTTTGGTTTTAGTTGTTTGTTTTTTTTTTTTCTCCAGGGTTTGCATGAACGTTTTCATGGGTTTCAGTCCATGTGATGATTTCTAAGTTTTTTGAATGTCAAGAGTTGACTTGATATTGGAAAGCAATACTAGTTTTGAAACTGCTGCTACAAGTAGCTTTGCATTGAACCTTTGTTTTGTTGGAAAAAACCCCGCATTTTTGAGGAAAATGATGGGTCTTTCTTCTCAGAGGAAAGTGCATAAAGGTTAGCAAAATTTTGGTTGATTTTGATGCGATTTCTAGGATCCAGTTCTGCTCCTCTTACTTCATTTGGGGTAGGACTAAGTCAGAAGATAAAACTTCCCTTCCATACCAGGTGAGTCTCATGTGATTCCTAGTTTCACTATAAATACATTGCCTAACTCCACTGTTTGTAAACGCAGTGCAAAGCCTGATGTTTTCAAAAAGAGATCCTCATTAAACTTTTTCTTGTTTCATTATTTCAAGTACAAAAAGAAATCCAACCTTTTGAGTTTAAAAATTGCAAAGGTTATAGGCTACCCAAAGTTGAAATGTATAATAAAATGACTACTTACTACCTTTTTAAGGAATCTCTTCTTCATTGATTCATTGAGATTTTGCCATAGGAGTTTAATTCCTCTTAGGGCTAATAAAATAACTAGTAGAAGATAACTCAGCATCTTTATTAGTACCATAATACCAGCTAACAAAACTTTCCTGGTCTAACTACTCCCTTCTTTGGATTTTATCATAAAATTTCTTCTAAAATAGCTCAGATATTTTAAAATATTCTTGATTGTTTTAAAGAACTAATGTTCAAGAATCTTTCTTCTACTTGAATACACAAAGCTATATGTATGTGTATGCAATAAATGGACATGCTATTAGGTAAACGAGGGTAGGAAATCCACAACCATGTCTGGATTAGAATTTCAATCTATTGCTTGTTTTGGTAGTGTCTTTGGCATGCTAGGTGCTTTCCAAATATAGAAGTATAGTTTCTGGCCAGAACTAGCTGGAATTTTCTTATTGCAGTTGAAAAATGCCAGTTCATTAGTTTGCATCAACATGCTGTATCTTCGAAGGATTTCTCAGGTCCACAATTGAATTTCTGCTCAAAATGAAAGAGTTGCATCTCTGCACTTCATTATGGACTGGTGATTATGAAATGCACCTGGGTCACTGGAGAGCTGGATTCAGATCGTTCTTCTTCATATCTGATTTGAATCAGCTTCTTCAAATCAAGTTTCTCACATCCCAGGTGAGTGCTCTAATAACCATACTTTGGCTCTTCCAGGTGGGTCTTTTTAAGTTCCTGCTTCAGGCTATTCTAATTTAAATAATCATTTAATTATTCAGTGGGTCAGAAGAGGACTGACTCTTGGCTTTGGCACTCAAGCGTGATGTGAGAGACTGGGTGCAACTTGATTCTGTTGCAGAGTCCTGCACCTTGTGCTGCTGAGTATGATGTGGTGAGAGCATTCATGTTCTTAATGTTGTCTTGCTGGCTTTTCCTTTTGAAAAATTGTAAAAGGTATCAGGTTGGTCCTAGTGGGAAACGAGAGGAAATTCTGAAGTCTTCAAAGTATTTGTGATACGGGAAAGTTGTTCCTTACTCAGCCTTATACTTTTCTCATAAAATTCATAATCCAGTGATTATAAAAGTCAGTTGGTGATGGGGCACATCTTGATAATCCAAAGAATTTTTGTCTCAAAATGGAGTTTTGTTGCCATTGTTTTGTTCAGTGGATTATGTGTTTGAACAGAACTGATTCCTACATACCCCTGAGCACCGAGTGTTTAGCTGTAGGAGGTGTAATGGGTGCAGGGTTAGACCTTTCCACTGCAAAGACCTTGGACCTGCATACAGTGCAGAGCTTGTGGATGGCGCTCTATCTGGTAGTACTGTAAGGCGGAGAGAAATGCCGCGTAAATGCCAACAAATGCCTTCGAGATGCAAGGGATACTGCGTTGTTAGTGCTCCTTCCCTCATGAAGAAACTCATGTGAGATGGAAAAGACCTATGGAACTGGCAGGTTTTTCTGTTGGGATGTCTTAAAAAGGAGAGGAAAAAAAAGTCTTAATCTGTAGAAGGGAGATCCGCAAAGGGAGGAAACCCTTCTTTCCTTAGAGACAGAAATACTCATTTTGATAGCTTCTGTCTCCTCTGTCTTTCATTCTTAACTTCTCTGGCAGCTCAACTCTGGCAGATCCCATGCTGTATTGGTTGGTTCCCCTTCTGGCGGCTCTGCAACAGTGATGGATGGGAGCCAAGGGAATAAATATAGCTCTGAGTTCCAGTAGTAACCCCCTGCCAGACTTCTACACAGAAACCTGGGAGGTCACAGAGGGGGAGAGGGAATGGGTGATACGGAGTTTGGGCAGGCTCAGATCTGATTCTTCCAGCAGAGAGAGAGTTTCTGTAGTTCCGGAGGAGGGGGAGAGGTGCTGACTGAACCCACTGTTGCCTTCGTTTCCATGCAGAACTGAAGGGATCTGTAGATATATTTCAAAAGCACTTACCATTGGCTGTGCAGTTTCTATGTGAGTTTATTAAATGTGAACATTTTTTATATATAAAAATAACTTCACCATTTTGTTATTTCCTTTTACGTATTTCACTCCGGTTGGAAAAATGAAATCAATCTAGTCAGCTTTTCATCAGTTTCTCTTTGGCTGTCATGCAGTTGCACAATGCTGCAGTGCTTGGCTAGCAAAAATGTTTACAACGAAAAATTGTTTTCAATGGGATTAAAAAAAGACTCATGGAAACATTTTTATTGGTCTTCAATTTTTGTGCAACTTTGATTTTTACAAGACCTAAACTACATCAATGGTGTTTCTCTAATTTGATCTTAAAAATTATACTGTGTCTTTTATATATACTTGTAAGGTATAGACAAGATACTACCCTCTGTCATAATAGTACAAAAAATGCTAGCCAGAATATTTCTTAGGAGTGGGTTCAAAGTCCGTGGAAATCCTTGATCACCTTGTAGTTGACTCTCAAAGGTCTGAGGTCAGACCCTTAACCTGTGTGTAAATACCTGCTGTAGTTGGGTTAAACCATCTTAATCATTTAGAACTGGGCTGAGTTGATCTCTGATCTAGCAATGCTGTGAGATTTCTTCCTACAGCTGAGGTGGATTTGGGGATATGTCTGCAACCCTTATATACCTTTACTGCCAGTGCACCCATAGAAATTTTGACATGAAGAACGTATAAAATCAGATCCTTAGTAGGTTAACCATAGTAAAATCCTAGGAGTAAAATATTGGCTGACGATTACCCTTTGCATGCAAACTCTTAAATTCTTTTTAAAAAGGTGTTTGTGATGAGTGTTGAGTTAGTTTGGATTTTATTTTGCTTTACAGTATAAGTGGCAAAGAGCTATTCTGGGGACGGCCCAAATTTGTGGCTGTTGACGGCTGCTTTATGAATATACAGACTCAGGCAGTCTGAGGAGGCATTGCACCTCTCCAGGGGGCTTCTGCCACTAATAAAGAGGGGTCTTGGACAAGCACCCAGAGCTTCCCTCCCTCTCACGTTTCCCACAGTGCCTGACTTTCTGCCTTCATTCAGTGTCACTCAGTTGCCACCACAAACCTATCATATAGATGAGAAATGGGGACCCTTGGGGACCCTTTGAAAAATGAAAGCCTTTCTCTTAGAGAATCATGAATTTCACAGGGCCCAAGCTTGCAAATAGTTTTTCAGTGCTTTTTATGATCAACATTCACCACTGAGTTCACTAATTGAAGACCTTAATGAATGTTGTAATGACCGGGTCCATAGTTATCAGTGATTCAGAATCTTGTTTTCAGGTGTGAGCTGGATGAGTCAATTTAGCTTGCTTCTAGTCAAAGTCATCATCACACAAGCAAGAAAAAATACTGCTTTATAAATATGATATCCCAGCCCCTTTCAAACATCAACTGTTGATTGGCTACTTCACATGTCATGATACTAACTCATTGACATCACACTATTAACCTTTCACTTACCGAATACAACTTTTGCAGTGAATTCACATCCACCATTAAGTTAGACATAACTTGCATTTGATGAGATAACTTCTGTGGTGGAAAGAAACAAATTATCATGCAGGCTTTTTCTGTGTCATTGGGAAAGGTATTGGAATTTATGATTTACATTTTTAATAAAAACAGCTGGATTTGAAAACTGTTTACACATGTATAGTCTAATATAACACAGTTTTGATTGCTCTGTAGTTGGTATGAACATCTAAAGTAGATTTGATGCCTCTGTAAAAACAGTCTGGCTAGTCCATATTCTTCAACTGCATGACATTTGTTCATGTACCTTTTTCAGGAGATATCGATGTTTTTAATCAGACAGGGACTATTTTTCTGGGTATGCTTTGCTTTGACGAGATTTTCTGTTGGGAGATTGGGCTTTTGAAGACGTGTTTCATATATTTGAGTCAAATAAAATATTACTTATCAGAGTGAAAGACCCTCTTTTTTATGTTGCTCCTTTACAAATACAGATTTACAAATAAGTCCTCAGACAGTTTTTATTGTTGCTTGTTGTTATGACACATCATATATCTTTTACTAATTGTACTTTTATTCTTGGTTTAATTATATTTATTCTGAAGCAAATGTTTTATTATTTAAAAAAAAATCATGGTACAACTTTATAGTTTCTGATTTGTTAATGAAAATGTCCTTGAATTTTTTTTTTAACATGCCAATAATCTCTCCACCTTTCTCTCTGATGCTGGTGGTGGAGCTGAACAAAATAGAGCAAACCAAAGATAAGTTAAAGGAGAAGCACTGGCTTTCAGCATGCTTCCAGCTACATGTGTATGTACCAGAGCAGGAGTCTGACTACAAAAAAATTTTCTCAGGATCTCTCTGTGGGTTGCCACAGTGCTAGGGAAACATGTTGTCAGGAGAAACAGGGCTGGCAGATAAAGCGAGGAGGAGTATTGCACATGCCTTTTCAAGCTGGATTTGAAGACAACTTTTCCTCCTTTCATAATCTCCTCTTCTTTTGAAATAGGAAATCGGTTAAAAAATAAAGGAGGGGGAGCCTCTTGAATTCTTTCCGTCCTCTGTTAGGATGCATGTGTGTGTGTTTTGTACAGATCTGTTCAGAAAACATCATCTGTGTAAAATGGAAGTTAGCCTCGTTAAATCAAATGTTCTGCTAGGCTTGGAAACCATTTGTACCTTGTTCTGGGTCCTAGGTGTTTCTTGGCCGCCTACTTGCCGAGTGTAGAATTTAGTCCCCTCCAGTTACTTCCATTTAGGATTTGCCCCCTGTTGAGATCATTATTTAGTACTAGGACAGCTTTTATATGTTGAGTAGGGATCATTTATTTCTATAGAAATAAGAGGACTTAACAGCAGTGCACAATCAATATGCAAAACCCTACTAAGATAATTTGTATTTAAATGTGAACAACATTAATTCTAAACAATCTTCAGCCCTTATTTAGTCCAATCATTGCTGGACATCTAGGTGAAGAAGGCTCTTCTAACTTATTAGTTTATTATCAACGATATTGCCAACACTTAAACCCTTCGATTAGGTAACCCAGGTACCTATTATTCTATTAGGGCTTGCTGTTCTCCGGTTGAAGTCCATACTGAAACACCTATTGCCTCGGCACAGGCGCCCCATACTTCTATGAGCGGGTGTATGCAGAGTTTGGCTAGGGCACAAGGAGAATGTAAATAATAATTACTGAATAATACTTTAGTATTTTATAGGATGCTTGTATGTCTGTCTTTAACTGCATGATGTGAAGGTACCTATAGAAGGAATAAATATGCTTATCTCTGAGAAATTGATATGACAAGAATAAGAAAACTTTAAAACTATTTCATCTTTTTATTATGTTCAGTACTTTCGTTTCTGTGATTTACATGTTTAAATTTTCTAAGGAAGACTGTATGTTAACAAAAGTTTCTGTAGCTCTTAGGAATTCTTTAGTGTTTGGGGGAAGGATTGTATGTTCCTTCAGCTGTGAATAGTTTGTGGCTCTTTAACATTTGTTTCATGAGCCCTCTTTCAGATTTTATAAACATGATGTTCCCATACATGTAAAGAATGTCAATTAAAGTTGTTCAGTGCAAAAGCCTACTGGTACAGCATTACGACTCTACCTATACTGCTTCAGTTGATCTTATACTGAGCATTTCTGTAGTAGCATTTGATCCTGAATTACTGTGGAATCGGTAGTATTGAAAGATGTGCTTAATCGTTTTGCTAAAACTGTATGTCAAGTGTTAAACCATATGCTGTGCTGAATCGGGTCCTCGGACGTTAGGAAAAGCCAAAACAGTGGAAAATTCTGGTCACAATTCTGTTTAGTTTAGGAGTTAGGTGTTACGGTGTTTTGAAAACCTGCAATGAGCCATATTACTTTTTTTTTTTTAATTCTCTGTTGCTCCCATCAATAATCCATATGATTTCAAAAGTCATGTGTAGTCTCATAATTGTTTTTTAAACTGGCTGGAATAGTAGTTTTTGAAAATGTCGTTCAAAGAAAGACTTGCTTTTCATGCTTGAGAATAGCTGTGGTCTTGAGTTATATCTATAAAAAGATGTATTAAATATAAACAAATACAGCATTCATGTAAATGTTAATTAAGCTCATGTCGCAGAACCTTGCTTCTTTGTGAAGAGTAGGAAAGCTCTTCTCGTTTTCTTGTTCTTTCCACGAAGGCTTGTCTGGCGTCGTTCCACCATCTCCTTTCCATAGCAAAACTACTTCAGACACCCAAAGCAACAGGGCCATTCCCATCCCCCATGACCACTCTTGGCTCTGAAGCTAACGAAGCTGGGTCTCTGAAGCAGATCCTGTGAGAGTAGCCTGGCTGGGCCCTTACTGGCTACAGGAGAGGAGGTGTGGAAGGCAGAGGGCTTCTAAGGAGTTTTATGCCACCACACACAGGTGATGACGACAGCAAATACGTCTAGCGAGTGGCCAGGACTGAGGCAGGAGCTTGAGTTCCGGTGCTCACTCCCATGTTCGTAAGGTAGCACCTCAGGGATGTAGGGGCTGTGGACCATGGAAGGCCCAACTTGGAGGCTCAAGCGAGGAAGGGCAAGGTGGAAAAAGGACAGGAGGAAGGTCTTTTATTGTATCCCAAGAGAACGCTATCCTCTATGCATTCAGATCAGAGCAGTCCACAGCAATATAAAATAGCTCTTACACTCTCACAGGTTGTTCTGAACTAATATTTGCTATTTTAATTTTCTTTGCAGACCTTGATATCAAAGTCACTGCACTTTCCCTTCTCGTTGGAACTCCTGGTAAAATAAGGGATCTATACCAAATATTGAAGAATTAAGCTTAACAGAATGAAAAATTAACATGCTAAATATCTTAAGTAATGATATAAACAAGGTGCCACGTCATTCTGTCCGCCAAAGGCTAAGAGCCCTCTTTTGTCCAAAACTAGATTATGTTCTTCATCTCTCTAATGGCACTATTAGCAAATTCGTATTGGAAGCCAGGACCTTATTTGTGATGCTGCTTCTCCTTTGGGGCTGATATTGAAGCACAGGCACAGTATAAAACTTCAGGAAGAAGGCAAATATCAGATAGTTTTAGCCCAGGATTAGCAGTTAGGAGTCTTGAGTGTCATCTGAACATTGATTATTTGTCAGATAATGCAATTACATTTAATGGAGGGCACTGCTCAGGAGTTACATAGTTTAACTAGCACGTTTAGTTTTTATGCACTATACCGTGTTCGCAGTCACGGTGGAAACATGAGTGACATTTGACACTTGGTTGCGGTAATACTTTTCCAAAGCAGCTGCATATCACAACATTGACAAAACCCGTAAAATGCCTGTTCTGCACTCCTTGCTACCAAGTCTTGTTTATGCTCTCCCTGAGAGGCAGAGGCTGCAGAGAAGAGTGGTGTTGGAGGATGGTGTCACACGTTGTGTGCCTGTCAGTGAGCTGACACACTTGCTATTGACTGTGACATGTCACTTACATGAAACCATGCAGTGCTACTGCAGCTTGGGACACAGCATAGGTTATGCAGCAAATTGCAGTCTGTTTTCATCTGTGTGACAGACCCACCAGGAGAAGCTAGAATCTGAGCGAGCCCCCAGATTTCAGGGTTTCTGCTCTCCCATTAGAAGAAAGGAAGAAAACAAAGATGTGCCTAAGACGGTTTGAAATAAAACAGAGAAGACTCCTGTCCCTGTCCTTAGGTGAACCCTGATAATAACAGGGAGGACTAGACTGTCCCCTTATAGAAGTGCATAAGGAGTGATTAAGTAAAATTCTTGCCTCTGTTTTCTGTGTTGGTTTTATAGTCTAACAAGCAATCTTGGCTCCATTCAATCATGGGGACTTTTACCATTGAGTTTACTGGAACCAAGATTTCATCTTCCAAAAGGAGCTAAAGAATTGTCACCTTTGCTCCCCCCACGGACCGTGTGCTGATTCGTGCTCCTCGTGGACATAGCATCAGTCATTCCTGTGACACCCTGAGAAAACTCTCCCTACTCAAAAAGCTTAATGCTAGTAGACTGACATATTTTTTTCTTCAGTGGCGCAACCTAGCACCTTCTCTGTACCTGAAAAATGCCTCTGAATTTCAGGTGATCAAGCAAGCTCTAGGACACCCTCCAACGCTCTTCTAGCCAGCCCTGCTCTCAGTTCTGGCTTGGCCGTACCTGGATTTGTGTAGAGTCCCTCAGGTTGTCACCTGCAGACAGAACAGTTCCTGACTCTTCACAGTAGCAGTCAGAGATGCCATACTGACTAAATGCTCTGCTATCAGGGTGATAGCCATAATGTAAATGCTCCATCACACAGAAATGCAAATTTGATTAAATATCTGAACTTGGTTTATTCATGACAAGGCAGTATTTGGCTCAGGCTTATTTTAGACTTTGAGTATCAACGGGATAGCCTTGACTTCAGTGATACTGAAATCTCCTAAACTGTATTTGCATGTTCCATCCTGGAAGGAGCTTCTGAGATTGTGACTCAGTTTCCAGTACCAAGGGCTAAGGTCTTCCCAGAATGGCTGCCTTACATAGGGAATTTAAGCCCTTTATCTGAACTTTTCCTTTATTTAAACAAACAAACCAACCCAAACCCTGAGTTCAGTTAAGGCTGAGCTTCCAAAACTGTCCTAAGAATTTCAGTTGGAAATATGCGGTGGGTTCCAGTTGGTAACTGGGTTTTGAATCTGAGCAATGGATGCCAGTTTGCTTTGACTGTTACTGATTGTGCAACCAGAAGTAACACATTTAAGTAGAAACCGAAAGGGAGAGATGAAAGTCCTAACACAGCTCCTTTCCAGCACGCCTCGGAAATCCCAGGCTTCTGCCTTGTCCCATCTGTAAGACTGGAAGAAATGTTTCCCTTTTAACAGGAAATAAAACAGCACAGTCAAGTTAAAAAAAAAATCAGATCTACAAAATATATTTGGGTATTTATGTGTGTAGGTTCTCAGAGAATTTTGGTAATTACGAGTACAGTTTTGAAATCCCGAGAAGGATGTCCAGCAGTGGCAAAGTGTGTGGATGAACACTGCTGTGGTGCATGCAGATAATTCATATTTTCATAGGACTTGATAGTCAGCATGGGAGTAATCTCAGGCTTGGCTAATGAAAGTGGCTGCACCTGGTTGAGATTCTGCTGGAAGCTTTACTCTGTCAAAGATACTTATGTCTGGGTGCTTCCTACTTTATAAACCTCACCCCTTTCTTGCGCCCTTAGGCTTAGTTGTGGTGAAGAGCTGAAAAACTTGAGATCATCCCTGTTTTGGCAAAAGCTGGCTGTGCATAAATATGAATATCTCTGAAGGTGCTCCTGCGTGGAAGCTTATTTGAAAATGTTTTTGAATCTGGTAGCTGAATCATTGCCTCGTACTGTGTAAGCTGTAAAGTTCTGTATATGTTTTATACATAACAGTATAGCTTTTTTTATTTTCAACCTCTGCCTCCATTCACCTGGTAGCTACCATAATGATAGATAAATTGAATGTTGAAAGAAAGTTGTCCTTTTGTGAAAAGATTCTAAAATCGTGAATTGCATCAGTGCAACCTGGTGGAGCACCATGCACACTGTACAAATGAAAATGTGCTCCCCTCAGCTGTCAGTGCAGTATGCTGAAAAATGAGCACATGAAGGCTACTTGAGTGTTGAACCTTCTTTAATTCAACACATCATTTGGTTTCAAAATAGTTAAGTGAATTACATTAAATACTTGTAAACATTCCAAATAGTCATCCAAAACAAATTGTATTTTGCATAATCATAACTTAGGAACAAAATATTGAAATATAAATCAAGGAAGAGTGGAAAAAAAAAATTGGTAAACAATGACAATTCACTTGAAGTTGCTCACATACTTATCCTCAGTAGATATTTGACAAACTTTTTGTGGTTATTTAAGATACCATGCAAAATTTCAGAACATTGTATGTTAAAAATAATATATTTTCATTGCTACATCCCTTTAGATATTTATATTCTGAAACTTGAAAGCTGCGTGCAGTATGACTTGCAATGCAAAAGGCTTTTCATTCTTTAAAGTGCCTAGAAATTTGTTATGTGATCAGTTATATAAATAGGCTTATTGTTTAGAAAGTGTCTAAAATGAAGTCTGTCCTTTAGCCATTTTTTTCTCTTATTAAATTTTTAAAGACGCATATTTCAAAACCAAACAAACCAATTCCAAAGGGGTCTAATTTTCTTCTGTTTCTCCCAAAATGTACAGTATGTTCTAACAATTTAGACTCCAGTTAGGCTAGTGGGGAGTCTTTCATTAGAAAGCGCACTGTAGCCAAGCATGTATTTTTTGTTAAGAAACAGTGAATGATATAATAATTGTAAAGGACATCTACAGCGTAACGACAGTTATATGTTTTTCAAAGGAAAATGCAAACAATAGGTAGAAGAAAGTAAAATCAATAAAAGGACATTGTATGAATATATCTAGTCCATTAGTTACAGGGAAATCTATTCTGTTCAATCTGAAATCACATTCAGCTTCTGAGGTGGATAAATAAAAATGTTAGGTCCCAGTTACATAGTTCTTTCTCCTTTTGAGCTTAATGGCAACTTCGGATAAAATGGGACATCAGGATTAAAGTCCAAACTAATCATTGTGCAGCACAATTTTCATCACTCTCACTTGCAGATAGGTTATTTCCACTGAGTTAAAATCATTGAAGGCTGTTTTCGTTGTATGCTTAGCTACAGTTCCTGTGTTACAGGGGAAGAAAAAAAAGTCATGAGTAGAGTATTCTTCAGTTGTGAAATGGGAGTGCATGTGCACCTGTTAAGTTTTGTACCTGAAAAAGTGTGCTGGAAGTTTGCTTATTTAACCTCAGTTCCTCCTTCTTTCCTCCTGTTAAAAATGTGCAGTTTGGACAGAAAGGTATTGTGAGAGATTGCACGTCTGTGGTTCCCCCAAACCCTAAAAGGGACAACTGATTTCCTCACTAGAATTTCCAATCCCTGTGTGCCAATTGTTGGCTGATTAAGGTCAATGATAGCACTTATTCAGTACTTTTATTGACTTGGATCATGTGATAGAAGTGATTGATTTAAGCCCAGGATTGCTAATTTTCTATTGTAGCAGTTTCTTCTATAGAGCCAGGTTTTACATTAGCAGGAGTTATTTGTACTGTATTTAAAAGCAATTAATTTTTTCCCTTACAGGTAGCGGTGCCGTTGCGTACATTCAGAATTGCATATGTCACTTGTGGGAGAGTGTTTTTGCCAATGTCAGATGTACCCTTTGTTTCCAGAGATCTTTGGATAGGCTGAGATTTCGAATAGCAGATAATAACATGCAGTGTGTATTATTGATGTTGTCTTAATTGTCTTATTGACAACTCACTTGCACTTGAAGAGGCATGCTAATATCAGACGTTTTATGAGATTGCATATATTTTCATGACTGGAAGCCATAGCTACAAAATGATTTAAAAAGCACACAACTATTACACATTAAAACATGTAGATTTTTTTAAATGCATTTTTGGGTCCACATTCTGCATCATCACTGTTTGGTTTTGTTAATCCAGTCTCCCTAGCCTTAATTTTCCTTTACTTAATTAAGCTTAATTAAGCTACGCATCGATATTTAGCATGGAATTGGCTCCAAAGCAAAGCCCCATGTACCACCACCATTACCTGAAAAAAATAGCTTATAGGAATAGAAAATTATAAGCCTGGAAGATATAGGAAGATGCTCATATAAAGGGAAAATACAAGCTATTTGCCTCTCCACTGGCAGGAGGGGGTGTAGAAGAGAGCATATATTACATGCAGATTAAAACGATAAAAAACTAGTTATGAATATACTAATTGTGATATTTGTTTCTGGTGAAGTAGGTTCATTAAGATGTTGGAATAGTTTAGTTACTGTTGGTCTCTTCTAAAGACCTGTGAATTAACTTGTGACATTGTTAAAATTTAAAATCAATAAAAATAAAACTACAGTATGTATCAGCATGAGCTGACAGATGTAGACAAGTATTAAGGAAAATCTCTCGCTGAGAATGTTTGTAGCCTGAAGTATTCTATATATGAATGATGCAAACATATTTTAGATTTCTCCTTTAGAAAACCTCCAGTTTGGACGTATGGGCCTCTTCATGTGTGTGTAAGGGTGAAAGGACCAGTTGCTGACATTACTTCTGTCAACATTGTCTTCTGGGTGCTGGTTTTTCCTGTTGCTCATAAGGACTCCATCGGGGACTGTTTGAAACGTAAACCCCTGTGTTCCTGTATCGCTGTGAAACACGTAAAGGCAGAATTGAATGTAAACTCTGCACGTCCTTTCCACCCCTTCTTTTTCTGCCAATGTTACTGTGGTGCATTTGCTTGTGGATTCAAAGGAAGGAGATGTTTTTCAGGTTGACTTTCTCCTCCTCCTAGTGTAATAACCTGTTATCTTGGAGAAACTTGGGTGTCTACCCAGGAGATGAATAATCCAGTTCTTTTCACTGATACCTTACCATTTTCCTTCAGATTTTTTTTCTGAGTTACTGAAGTGATTGTGAAGGACCATAAATATATTCTGAAAAATACTTTTTAAAAATTGGTAATTATTTGTACCTGTCTTCCAGCTCCCTTCAGCCTGTTTTGCATTGCTTTTGCAATTAAGCTTTCTCAGACATCTTGAGGTCAGAGAACTCCTTTCTAAATGGGCCTCTGTGATCAGGTGTTTTGTTAAGGATCTTAGCAACCTTCTAAATTTTTGCCACATTTATACCACTTCAATTTCACCTTAATAAATCGGGATAAGATCTGACTCCTCGTATTTCTGTAAGGGGGCAAACAAGGATGTTGTTTATCATATACAAAAATATAGCCTTGAATTGTTTTTATATGCCAGAGTGCCCTTTTAGATAAATAATCTAGATTTTGGGGGCAAATTCTGTCTGATAGAATGTCCCACTGCTGCCAAAACACTGGTACCATCTGGCTCTAAAGCACTTGAATCCAAAGGTTTCAGCATTGATCTCTAGGTTCTTGTACCACTTTTTCTTCCCTGTTTTTTTTTGCAGAGGAAAAAGAGCTGTTGCTGGGAGGGAGAGGGAATGGCAAAGGTGCCCTATAAACCCTAGTTGCAGTTCTGGGTGCATAGCACCCACAGAAGTAGCTTCCAGTAGGCAGTGGTGTTGAAGAGCTCAGAAGTGACCTCTGCATACCATTATCCTGCATTGCGTATGTGTGGATTGGCCATATTTAAGGATCTTGTGCTTGATTTCTAAAATAGATCAAGTAGTGTGTGCCTGGAGCAAAAGGTGTCCATCTGTGAAATATGAGCTTGAATGACCATAATATCAGGAAAAAAATGGATGACACCTGAAAATTAAATTTGTTGATAAAGCACTGGACAGAGCTTCGTTCCCGATTCTTTTCCTGACTTTCAACGTGACCTTGGGAAATTCATTAGAAGGTGATTTTTACAGGTGCTGAACACCTCTTGCTGGTGGGTGCAACGGGGGCACTTATCACCTCTGAAGATCAGGCAGTGCTTATATCTCTGTCTGCTGAGTGGGTAAAAGGATTTTTACAACCTTGAAGAAATGTTATGATATTTATTAATGAAAAGTATATAAATATGCCTTTGTTTTAACAATTTGCTTAGAAAAAATGAAGAGGACCTGGTCTGGTGGAATGAATGTAGATGGAGGAGTGTCTTGCTGTATGTTTGCAGGGTGATAAGTTTGGCTGGCATGGGAGAAATGCTCTTGCACCAGGCCAATGACTGATCTCGCCCGTCTGCCTGATGCTGGCAGCAAGAGGTGCTGATTAGGGAGGCCAAGTGAGCCCGGATGCTCTTGGTGGTCCATTTCCCTCATAATATCCTTATACCCACAGTCATCGTAGGGATGTTGGAGGGTACATCCTAATTCTCGTAGTATGCATCTATGGAACTTCTGGCTACAAATTTGTCCAGTCTGCAGTTTGTTTGTCTTCCCAACCTCCTGTGACAGCATGGTCCCAAGCTCACTGATGTTTGTGAAAAGAAACATTTTCCTTTTTCCTGTGGAGCAGCCACTCTACCTCCTTCATCATTTTATTTGACTTTTTCGGTACCTCTAACTCTGCTACATTCTTTTGGAAAGATGAGGTCAGAATGGCACACAATATTCTAGATACGGGTGCACCAAGGCTTTCTGTTGTAGCAAAAAGATGCTATCCATCTTGTTCTCTGTACCCTTCTAAATTATGACTAATGCTGTGTTTACTTTTTTTGTATGTTACTGAACTGATGACTTCAGAGGACTGTCAATTCAGAGATCTCTTTTCTGTGCTTACAGGCCATTTCCAAATTCAGCGTTGTTGTACGTGGCTGTTTAGATTGCTTTTCCCAGATGCTAAACCTTAATGTTTTTCTGCGTTGATACTTGTCTGCCACAGTTTTGCTCACACTCTGGCTGGGCTGAAGCACAGATTCCTCACCCCAAGCTTACCTTCCAGCCACAGTCTTGTCTTTGAACAGAATGGCTCAGCCAGTGATCGCTCCCTAACCAAAGCAGTTTTTCTTGACCCTTTGGGAGGTTGTTTGTTTCAACCACATAGCTCACAAAACCCGTGCGGCAGTTTCTTCTTTGATACTATACCCCAGAGATTTGCAAATAGATTCTGCGCTTGACTGTTTTGCTCTTGAAAATAGTCCTGGTCTTTGGTTAAATATGGTGGTTGTGGAAAAGGTGGCAGCAAGTAGGCCTAGGCCTTCAGAGCAAGCTTTATATGTACAGATTAGCTATGGAAGACAAGTGTCCGTTTGGTTGTATTTCTAGAGAGATATACTTGGGGTTTCCCACGTGGATGGTTTGATGCAGGACTCCTCTGGTGAAATGCTTCAGCTGTTAAGTGAGAGGCCAGCTTTGAATTGCTGTAATGTTTTTTTCTTATCTAATCTTAGAAAATATGCATTCAAACAGGAGTGAAACTTCATAGTATCTCCAAATGCTGTAATCGGGTTGAGTGGTCTTTGCTTGTTTCTTTGTCTTTTAGGAGAACTCTGGGTCCCCATGAACAACTATTTGATTCATAAGCAGTTGTACATTGAAGCAGTTGCTTCAGGTAAAGAGAGAGTTGCACTGTTGTCTGCATGGGACTGAAAACTCTCAGAGACAGCTGTTGGGAAAATGAAGGAAAGCATAATAGGCAGTCGGATAGGAACTGTTAAGTGTGATTTTTTTTTTTTTTCTTTTTTTTTCCTTCCCCCCTCCAGCAGTGCATTTCGACACTTCTCTATTTGAGTTGCTGTGTGGTTAACGCTGTTCTTTAAAGTCTCTGGCCTATTGGCAAAAAAGCTCACTTGCAATATTTGCTGTGCTTGGAGATGGTGAGAGGGTAGAGTCAATACTACCTGCCAGGACCAGTGGAGCACAACATGCTCTAGTTACATCACCTTCTATTTGTGAATTGTTACCTTGGTTGACATGGATAAGAGAACTAGCACCCTCCAGCACTGAAACCTTTAGAGTCTATAACTTGAGTAAAAAGACTAAGTGCTCTAGTTATAGCTATTACAGTTGTATCCTGGGAGCCAGTGAACAGTGGGTTAAGCTTGTGTACATCTAGGAGATCTTAAGGTGAGACCTTTTTTGTTCCTTTAAAGTAATTTTCTGATTTATTTGTGTTGCAGAAGTAGCTCAAAGAAATGAAAGTATAGGTCTGTTGTTTAATTCTGTAATCAGAATTAAATGCTTACGATGTTCTGGGTGAAACTTCTCTGTTATTTGTAAGACCAGTCCGCAGGAATCATTCACATTCCCTCCTGAAAGTGGGCCACCTTGTCCAGTTCCATTCACCACATTTCCTATAATGTGTCATTTTGCTCTGGTTATTGTTTGTGGAAATTTTAAATATTAAAAATTGTTAAAATTGGTAAAAAGTAGGTGAGATTTTCAAAATTGCTGTGGAATCAAGAGGTGGTTTAAGTGTTTCCTTTTTGTGTTGTTTATCCACACATCCTCTTTCAAGATGTCCTTTTCTTCTCCAAACTAGGACATCTGGGCTTGTAGTTTCTTAAGAGTAAGACTGTTGGTGGAGGAGTCTCTCCTTATCTAAACTGAACTGAAGTTGCAAGGCTCATGTAGCATCCACAAAATCATCAGCAGTCCTCTGACATTGTCAGGCCATTATGCGATAGGCAGTGTAAAGTATATTTAGAAGAGTGCTGATATTTATTTTTTCTGGTAGTGTCTCTATTGTTACCTAAAGGAAAAGTCTGGTAACCAAATTCTTAAATCAGCTGATCTGACACAGTGGGAACCAAGGATTTTGGTCCAAGAACTGTGCTTGCATCACTTGATGGTTGAAAGAACTGATTGGCTGGCTGAAATAAAGATAGCTTATCGTTGCAGCTCCTGCTGCCTTCTGGGTCTTTGGTAGCACTCCAGAGAGCTGACTTCATCCCCACATGGGGATCGAGGTTGAAAGCTGAAGAAAGCTTCATTTAGGGACATGGTTTAGTGGGCACGGTGGTGTTGGGTTGACGGTTGGACTCAATGATCTTAGAGGTCTTTTCCAACCTTAATGATTCTATGAAAGTGAGAAATTTTAGAGTTCATGTATGGGGATGGAACAGTGGCAAAGGGTGGGAAGATGGCAATAGTTTCTCTGGGGAGTTAGGGAAGTAGAGTGCATGACATTGAGGGGTAGCAGTATTTGGCTGGCATAGAAGTTGTTAGGTTCAGTCTCAGTTCGAGAAATCGAAGTTACCCACTCTGTTGAAGATCCCTGCCATAATTAAAAGTGTCACACTGTGACCTTTAGTATTCTGAGAAAAGAAAAAATTGTTACCTTAAGGAATTTCCCATACCTTGAACCAGAACAGAATTCATGGCTATGTTCTGGAATTATCTTGGTCCTTGGAGACGGAGAACCTCCTCAAAATTTACTGCTCTGGGAAGCTGCTTCTTTAGCAGCATTAGTGGTTGTTTCTATGGTTAGACAAATTGGTGACCTTTTGGAGAGCATCGTGTTATCAAACAGACCAATCAACTCTTTAGTAAATGTGTAAGATTCATCTTCATTTAAGTATCTATGTGTAGAATGAAATTGAATGCGTGTCTAATACATAGATTTCACATTGCATTTGCCAAAGAGGACATATATTTTGTGTGTCTGATTCTTGGAAAAATAATCCTCAGAGACATAGGGCTTGATTTCCTGAGCACAGCTATTGTTGCATTTTATAATGAAAAATAAGTGCTTGGCCCTTCCGGGAATCAAAATGTGGATGATTCAAAATTAGCCTCCAAATTTTGAGCATTCTGATATGAATGTTAAAGTATTAAAATTAAGACTCTCCAGAGTAGAAAGCAAACAACCCCAGTGTTAAAATGCACACATACACACGCACATACGCATGCACATGCAGACAATTAATATAATGGATTAAAATTCAGCCCTGATAAAACTGGAAAATATGCACTGTAGAAGGTAAGGTAGCATGTCTTCAAAGGTTGGTTAGTGCTTAAGGTGACAGGGAAAATTAATGCACATGAATGACAGTTGTTCCTGGGAGAGTCATCAGATGCAACTGTGAAAAGTCTCCTTTCCTTGAATCCCACTTAGCTTAAGAAAGTTGTTATAAATGTTTGATAGAACAAGATGGACAATTGCCCCAGGTAGGTCTGAGGTTTGACCTCTGCCACAAATGGTTCCAAGAAGCCGTTTTCCACAGTGCCTGTTCGATTTAATTTCTTTGCAGGGTGACACTGGAACGGCTAAATCTCCAATTCCTTTGTCTTGCAGCCCTTTTCCTCCGCTGGTAGATCTAGGGAGATAGGAATGCAGGACACAACATCACTATGTACAAAGTTTGTATCAAATAAAAGGATTCAATTTTCTGCCAAGTTGGGGTTTAACCTCTCCTAGATCCCGAGTTGTGCGTAATTAATGTATTTTCAATATCTTTCAGCATTTGACTTTCAGAATTCTCTCCCAGAATTAATCTTAAAGATGTTTCAGTATTCTGCCTTCAGGAAGACAACTTGCTTTTAGCTCATGCCATAATTTTTGGTTTCAGTTTTTGGATGTCATGTATCACTCTGATTAAATGTCTCTTTCTTGCAGAAGGCTATTCTCATAGGAAAAAAAATATCAAGCTATTATCTAACAAATGTGTGGCAGTTAGTGCTAGCATGGGCTAGTATATTTTTAATGGCAGCAATCTCTTCCATTTTGTTGCGTGTGAACAAAACCTCTTGCCTGCTTTATATCATCAAAGAGCTTGTCCAGATTTGGCGGTTTTAGGTTGGGTAACATTATGATGGACGAGTTGACAGTTCATTAAACCAAAGATTTTTTCCGTCCACAATAGTCTGTCTTCTGTGTATTTACTATTATTAAAGTCTGCACAATAGCATCTGTAAATAAGACATGCCTTTCCTCTCCACTAGTGTCGACGACTGATGGTGGATGCCTACTAACAGAAATAAAGCTAGAGTCCTGCTGAGCTAACTTTTAATTCAACAACACAGTGTGTATAAGTACACTAGTGCCATTGTGAAAGAATGGCTTTCTTCCATTAAAGCAATATTACTGTCCCTGATACTCTTGCCTGTCAATATACTAAAATACAAAACATTTTTGTTTATCTTCATAGCAATTCAGGAACCAACCGGTAGTAAGTACTAGGTATGACCTGTGCAGTTTTACATGCAGTAGCTGACTTCCTAGCTTGTTGAGCCACTGTGATGTTTGGATGTACATTCTTTGAAGATTACTTCTAAAGAAAGGCATCCAAATCCTTAATTCGAGATTCTGTCTATTCCTGTGGTGTTTACATTCCAGTATGGCAGAAGATCACTGAAAAAAGAAAAGATGAAAATGCACTTAAAAAGGGTTTCTCAAAACAGGTCTCCTTCAAAGCATCACAGTCCTCCACCTCCTCCCCTCTTGTAAAGGCTGGGATTAATGTTTTGTGCAGGAAAGAATATACATTAGTAGGCAATTTAGCAGTTTGCCACAGTGCTATTAGTTAGAGAGCCATCCGCAATGAAGTCCTGGGCAGTGCGTTAGGGAGAGCCCCTTCCACTACTGGAGCTGTATCATTTTATATTAACACAGCTGCAAAGTTACTTGCTTCTGTTTTTCTGTGTGTTATCTTGGTGCTATTGTTTTTACTTGCTACTTAAAACTACAGCCTCATCATCTTCCAGAGTGCTTGCTTGCCTTTTTTTTTTTTTGTTTTGTTTCAACTGTATAATAAATGGATCAAATATTTAAAATTGCTCGCATGTTACTTTATTAAATGCATTTGTAAGAGAATGGGAATAGTTACTGTGCGGCTTTCTTGTAGCGCTGAATCTTCCAATTGTTTAGTTTTGAATTCACTCTACTTAAAATATGCAGCATTTTTTTTTTTTTTTATTTTGTGTGAATATGGCGTTCATTAAAGGGACTAATAACAAAGGCTAAAGCTTGGCACAGTGTGGCTGTTATGCAAGCTTTCCCACACGCAGTTCTGCCAGTACCCCTCAATTCTGACCTGCAATAATACCCTTGCTATTCTAGTCCTGGGCCTTGCCTGTACAGCGGCTGCAAACTGTGTCAAATCATCTGTGTGTGATTTTTGTGATATAGACAAATGAGATATTTAAACTTGTTTTTACTTCTGACCTTACAGTAAGTCATAGGTATTTTTATAAACAATTTGAGCAAGTAATTTCTTAATACACTGAGGGCAATGGCTATAACAGTAGCAGGAAAAAGAAACTGATGAACAGTTTCAAGATATACCAAAACCCGATGTTTGTATGGGAAGGTAATGATTTAGAAAATCTGTACACTGATTCAATTGTTGTTAACTTTAAGAAATTTTGAACACACCTCTGGTGTGAATGGGATTCTCTGTCTTTACATGTTTCTAGCAAGTATTTAAAGGATGCAGAAAGATGATTTTTTTTAATTATGATTTATCTTAATAAAGATGGCATCAGACACTCAGCCATCATTGTGGTACAGCAGCAGGAGCAAAGGGGAACCAATTCCTTGAAAGGATTTGTGCCCCTAGAATTATAAGGGGTTTTTTTTTTAGGGATGTTAATAATTTAAGGTAACTTTAGTAACTGTTTAGTGAATGATCAGCAACATGTGGTATGTAAAACTCTGGTGGAGAGCAGCACTTTAAATGCAGACAATGCAAATAAGCATTCCAGCACGCCAAACAGATTCACCTACACATATGCAAATACTAAATCCTAGTAAAACATTAATTTTAAGATTAAAAATAGCCTTTCCGCTACCCGAGCACCTATGTAACGCTGCTTCTGTCCTTTAAAAAACAGTTTTATGAAGGAGCAGTTGAACCAAAATTGAAAAAAGGGGGCATGTAGCCTTTCAGGCTACGATGATTAGTATTAAGATGAGTTGCACTTTAGCTAGGCTGAAACTTGTTCGTAACAGAATGTTAAATACTTACTGAAAAGAAAGATTATGTCTATCTAGTTACACCATTCCTTGATATATGCACCATGTCAGAGTGCCATTGTCTCCTGGGTAAAGACTGAGAGTTCAAATACCCACTATCTCTCCCCTGGTGCTCCAAATGCTCTGCTTTGAAGTTTTTATAATCCATCTGTCATCTTCTAGCAGGGAGGGCACATGTTCTGTACCACTCAATTATAGAATTCTCTTTTGCCAGCTACAATGAGACAGGAAAGAATGTTATGGGTGGTTGAGAGAAACTGTCAGATATACTAAATTCCTGGGATTCATATGGATGATGTTATTCCAGTGTAGGAACACAGCATGTGTTATTGTTAAAATGTATTAAGGATACATCTTGTATTGTACCGTTTAAGCATTTTGATATTCGCATAGTTTTGATAATATTTGATTTTTATTTAAAAAACAGAAGCAGCCAAACAGTCTGAGGTTTGATCATTTCATTTGTTTCGGGCAGCAAAAAGTGACCAAATATGCATATATTTTGGAATATCAGAAATTATCATGGTTTCTGTTACAACAGTGAAATGGAAAAATTGTATTGTTTCTGTGTAAGAGCTGTGGAACAGTGGAAGTGTTTATAGACCGGTAATATTTGCCATACCAATTGTTTGTATTATGATATGAACTGAAGGCCTGAAAATTATATGTGCTACCATCTGGTGAAAACAGAAGTAGCATTTCATTATGTGGTGCGTATAAACAATAGAAGCAGTGTATTCTGAAAGTATAGTTACTATTTTGCTTAAAGAAATCTACCTTATAGGGACCTAGCTCGTTTGATAGCACGCTGGCTTTTCATGTGCTTAGTCCCTGGGGTGATTTAATTTGTTGTCTTATGTGAAATGAGTTTGATGATCTCAGCTAAGTCTCTAGTGGATATTAATTCATGGTGTAAGACATCCCACATAATTTTGCAGAGCTTGGCATAATTTTAAAATTGTATGTTTTGCTCAGAGTAGGGTCAGTATGTGTTGTAACTGAATTTATTGGAATACATAGTTTTTCAGGGCAGCTTTATGGTACTAGTACCTGCAAATGTTTGTGGGTTTTGTGTGGTGTGTTGTTTTTTTTTTTTTACATGAAAGCATAGTCTGGCATGAGTCAACCAGCCACCCTCAAATTCAGTATTACATATGCACCTTTATGGGATCCCTTTAAAGCTCCTGAAGTGGACAAGAGGCTGTAGGAACCTCCAGATGGTACAGACCCCTTCGTAAGCTGAAATCTAACTCCCATAAATGTGTTCTGAGCAGCCAGCAAGACAACCTCTTGCTCAGACCGTATCTGCAGTATAAATACATCCCCCTCTTCCAAACAAACGGGAATCCTGCCATTTCTGGAATCTGGCAACTGCTTTCAAATAAAACTTAGTATCGTGGCTTGCTATTTTGCAGCCTGTCACCTATCTGTTGGGTCCTCTGTGTTGAACCGAGGGCTGGGGGCAGTGGGAGGGAGTTGTCCCTTTCAGGTTAAGGAGGTAAAGGGATCGTCCTGTGGCTGAATTCTGGTAATCTTATCCCCAAATGTGTTTGGGCTAGGAACAGAAGGCAATATGTGTGTTTATCTGACCTGGGTTGGTTACAGTAAAAACTCTTAAAAAAGCTCCAATGGAGAAATTGAATAAATTGGAGAAAGCATGATCCAAGATAAGATGGTCCTTCCCCTTCACTGTGTGAGATGAGGACGAGTCAGAAACAGTTTTGAAGGCATTGACTTGATTGCTGAACCTCATTTAGGTTACGTTTATCCACTTGGAGCTAGCTAGTGTTAGTGTCTTACTCTTTTCCACCAGCTGTTATCACCAGCTTCCTGATGCCGTAGGCAAATAGAAATATTTAGAATTGGACTCTCGGCCACTGTGCTCTTCAGTAGATCTGCCCACAAGTGTCCCAAGGTGAGGTGGTCATGAAGCACCCCTGAAAATAGGGGTATGAAGTGCAGCACTTGGTGACAGAGCTGTACTTTGAAAGGTGAAAGCGTTCCATGTGGAGGTTTTTGCACAAAGATGGTCTGTGTTGAATTACTTGCTGCATGGGCTGCTGTGGCTAAGCTCTCTTGACCTGTGCTCATGTGGCTCGCTCTGACCACGGGTGGGAGCTACCCACACACACCAAGTGACCTGCAGTTTCCAAAGCCTTTTAGCTCTAAAATTGCCAGACTATTACTAATTTTTGTGTTGGATCTTTCAGTCTTTACTCATCTATTACTCCCATTAGCCTTGAGTTAGCTGAAACTTAACTCTGATTTTGTTCATAATGCTGAGACTGGACGCCCTGAGCTAGGAGATGGAAGCTCACTTCTGTTTTTAATCATATCTCCTAGAAGGCACTAGATATTTTCTCACTGTATTTATATAGCAGCCAATGCAAGTTTTGAAAAACATTTCCACTAACTGCAGATTTGTTTTCATATATGCTTTACCTTTAGTATGTTTATCTAACCTATATATCGACAAGGAAATTCTCCACTACTCCCATACTGTGATGTTTTATTCACACGTAGAAGCATTTTTTTTTTAATTCGAAGTATAGTTTTTAATGTTTTGCTTGCTCTGTTATTTGTTCTTTTCTTCCCTTTGCCTAGCTCTTCTTGCTTATCTTTCATTATTTCTCTTTAGCAGCTTTTTAAAAATTTCTTTCTCTTTCTTCTTACTTTCTCCTTCTCTCTATCTTACAGGTATACACTAACAGTAGAAGCCCCAGTTGGAAGATTATCAGTGAAGAACAGAGTTTTTAGGTCCTAGCAGAAACTTCATCACACTGAAAAAAAAGTGAAGATTGCAGTTTGCAGGACCTAGTGAAACCTTGAGAGTGTGAAAAGTATTTGCATTTACTCTCTAACTTTCACTGGGCCTCCTAACCTGCACTCTGAGGGCTTCCACTGTGTTTTAAGCCTGATGTATTACAATTTTGTGTAAATGGCAATAAATGAAAGTAGCTACGCAGTTGTTGGTAGTTGGTATGTTACAATGTCAGCAAATCTTGAATTACTATTTTGACATCAACGTTTCATATAAATTTGTATTTACTTAAGCCTAGTTGTGTAAAAACAACAAAAAAACCCCAACAACCCCCCCAAAAAAAACGAAACAATAAAACCCAAAACACCCCCCCCATTTTTTTGATACATATATTAAAGTATGTTTGTAATGGTATTCTTCACAGTACTGAGGCAAATGTAAAACTGTTTATTCACTGGAATTTTCTGGATATAGCTATCTTAATCAACAGTGCAAAATTCTCTTTGCCCAAGCAATTAATATTTTTGATGGGCAAGTAAAATATGTGGTTTTCTTGCAGTTTATACATCCTCCTCATGGTAAATAATGCCAAATAGATTTAGTATCTGGACAGATAAATTTTTCATTATCATTTGGAAGCCTGATTTAAAATATATTACTTTGAGAAATACAACATTGAGATTTTAACCAGCCGTATTGTGCTACAGCTTATTGTTCTGTTGCAGGGATAATGCATTAATGTTTATTGAGTTCTTTATAAATTTATATGTGTTATATATAGTCATCGTTTCCTTTGTGATCTTCTGTTTTATTAAGCTGGAAATCTATAAAGATGTGAATTTTAAAACTACTGGTCATTAGGTAGTATGTTGCAGTTTGGGAAATTTTTTTTTTGTTTTGTTTTTAAGCTTAACATTTTTTACTGTCTTTTCTGTATTTTCCCATGAGATTAAGGTCGTATTTTTTATGCATGTTGAAAA
>NC_134323.1:10096335-10108835 GCF_964195595.1 Calonectris borealis
TGTGCAAGGCTCAGATGGGAGACAGGTGTAGGAGGTAGATGTGGGTGTCATCGATACAAACTTGGAAGAAGGCATGTGAGCAAAAAAAAAAAGATCACCTAGATAGAGAGCAGAGAAGGGTAAAACAGAGTTGTGTGGGACTCCACAGAAAATTAGAGATGGTAGAAGAGTGTTGTAGAAAATAAGATACTTTTAGGAACAACTTGGCGACAAGAACTGTAAAAAAGATAGATTCTTGGAGCAACTAAGTGATCCTGGCTGCTCTCCTGCTGAGGCACTGACATGGTTACATTTGTTAGATCAGTTTGTTAGATCTGGTGGGATAGCAGCACAAAGTGGTTATCTAGTTGGGAGCAATTGTCATGTTATTGTTCATATGCTTTGAGAAATGTATCGTGCAGTTACTGCGGCCAATTTTCAAATGATAACTTAGCCATTATCCTCACTTTTTATGGCTCAAAAGATGAGTCTGCAGTATGAATTTGTGATTTGCAAAACCAGCAACCTATCGCTAAATGTTTATGTACTTCTACAATCCGATGTGTGCTGATAGCCATATTAGATGATGTTTTTTACATCAAAGTTGTCTTATCCTTATCTTGCTTATAATCTTTTCTCTAATCAATTCCCTCTTGTTTTCTCAGCTAAAAAAATCTCTATAATCCTTTTTTTTGGGATTCTCAAGAGAGGTTAAGTGAGTGGCCCACCTGCTTCCTCGTACATTGGCAGTAGGATGACAAAGAAGTTACTGGTCCTTATTCAGTGCTCTTTAAACAGGTTTGTGCTGCCTGCTCTCTGCTCAGCCATTCCTGTGGGCAGGAGGATACTGCCTGTCTCTATAGTCTCTGAGACACGCTTTTTTGTTGAAAGTCAGAATAGGGTGATGCTCTCCTGGGAGTTTCTGAGGCCATGTGAATGCATAGGAGAGCTAGGGTCACTGTAATGATCTTCACTTCCTTTTGCTGTTGCTCAAACTGCAGATACTTAACCATTCTGCTTAAGAAGCAAGTCCTGTCCTCTTGTTGCTTCCTCATTTTTATTGTCTTTAGAGGCATATTGATGTTCACCTGCCCAGATATCTTTACAGCTACTAATGAAAAAATACCTACATTAACAACATAGACACAAGTGCACCTTGGGATGAATGTATTATTTATAAAGACTTACTATCACACCCCTCACAGTTACATTTTATGCTGCTTGTGGTTGTACTCCTGTGTCTTGTTGGCAATGCAATTAGTTGCACTGTGGGAGATTCCCAGGTTCAAAGCCAGGCATGTAAAATCTATTTCACCCCTTTTTAATATGTGGGTCTTTTTGTAAACGAAAAGAAAAAACCCAAAATCATGTCACCCCTTCACAAACAAAGCAGAATAACACTATTTGTGAAAATTTTACGAAGTCTGATCCAGCCTCTACTGCTGCTTTTTATACGTTACAGCTCAGCATAGTTGTACTAGACCAGTACTGCTCTGCAGGTGGAAGTGTGAGGGCCATTGAACACTTTGAGTTTTTCCAGTGGATCACAATTACAGAAACATCTGTGCTAAATAACTTTGTGCAGATGCACTGTGAAAATTCAGTGTTCAATAGCCCTCAACATTTCTAATTTCTTACTTGTGGTGGTGTAGTTTAGAAGTTGCACATTGGGTTGCAGTATAAAGCATATTGGAAACATTTGTGAAGGGCCTTTTTAGAATGCTTATGCTGCAGTGAAAGTACTCCCAAGCGCTTTTGTTTCTTTATTTAGACTTATTCCATTTAAAAATGGACAAAACGCATGCTAAGGATGCTGTTGATGTAATGCTGCGTGAGAGTGCAGAGGTCGGGTATGTTGGCTTGGAAAAAAACTAAAATCAAAATTTTTTTGAAATTAGTAAATTAGGGACAGGAGGGAAACTTGGAAAAGCTGAGTTTTAAAACTATTGAATGCTACAGTGAGATCATACAATTTGAAAAAGTTGAATGCATATGCTTCCTCAGGAAATATACTCCCTACCTTCCATTCTCTTTCATCTAGGTGCTCTCTATATTACAACAGCAGGAATGAACTAAAATCTTGAGGAATACAGGAGTAATTCTATGAATACTTTGGATGGTTCCAGGCTTAACTTCCATAAAACAACCAAGAGGTGTAAATGCAGGTAGTGTTTTGCTGCTTCTTTTTATGGGGCTGATTTAATCTTTAACATGATCCATGAAAATGCTTTAGACAGATCTTCATTTCAGTTTCAATGGTGTCTGCAATGCAGGAATGATTTGCTGGAATCTTTTTCTATGAGACACCCGCTGAGGGACTTTTAATACTTTTCTCCTTCATCAGGGTATCTATGAAATTGTCTGGACTGGAGTTAACTATATATTTCAAATTTAAGCCTAGTCTGTTGGGATAGGTAGTGAAGAGACAAGTCATGTGCTAGACGTAGTGTGATATTTATCCTCTGTTCCTCATAGGCTGAGCTTATCCCGTATCATGGCAGTCAGCCCAGCTCAGCAAAAGCCATTTCCACTTCATTTCTCAATGTCTGATTTTGCTTCCATTGAAGTTAATGGCAAAACTCCCACTGTCTTCAAGTGCAGAGGGATCAGATATTCAGAGAGGTTGGCTACACTTGTAGTGCTTTCATCTACTTGGAATTTTGCACTTAACTTCTTTTAATCTCTTGGAAAACTTAAGCTTTACTTATTTTCTCCCAACTATTTCTGTAGCCTGATGTTACACATTTCTGTGATTTTACTAGTTAGTGAACTTGTCATTACTATTTTATGTTTTGGTTCATACAATAATTTTACTTTAATGCGAGAATAGAAATTTGTTTCCCTATGATCAGATTTTGTTGCTGTACTTTAAATCATTGCAACGTTTAAATCATTGCAACATTTCCACGGGCTTAGGCTCTTGTTAACAAAGGTCATAATATGACTAGCCATACATAATTATTTGTGTTAATGAAATACTTGGCTGCATTTATGGTTCATTCGGAAACAAGTATGAGTCTGATAGAGACAAATATGTTTTTCAGTGTGGATTTACATACATTTATGGATTAGAATCAGGCATTCCTCCTTTTATAGTCAGTGTAGGTTTAACTAGGTTAAAAGGTTTTCCTGAATATTCATCCAGACATTTCTTTTGAAATAAGCTTCTGGTTTAAGTTTTGCACAAATTAAAAAGTACATAAAAACCGGAGGAGGAGAAGAGAAGCAAGTTGAAAAGAAATGAAAAACTAAGTATATTTAAGTTTTATGGCTTACAAACCCCCAAATTTCAGAGCTTTACAAAATTAAAAGGTTAGCTATGAATAACCACAATCAAATCTTTTCTTTTGTCCATATTTAATTCAAATGAGATTGCTCCATATTGACTTCTAATGCTAAAAGGCCACCCATCATGGAATCCCTGCAGCCAATGAAGCAAGCAAGTGAATGCTTTCTTAAATGATGCTAATCAGTCCAGAGAGGCCTGCCCTCTATCCCCATCAGTATTCTGTAATTCAGATGTGCTGATAACCTGAAATTGAATGTGTCAGTATGCAGACATGTGAAGAAAAAAGGAAACTAAAAGGCAAAAGAGGCAGCTATAGAGACAATGCCTGTTTGATTTTTTTTTTTTCTTCCAAGTGAAGAATAAAAAGAATAGTTGGTAGTTGTTCTCCAATGCTTACCGAGAGCTATACAAAAACATACAGAAAATTCATAAATAGGCTAGACAGTCAATTTCTAAATTGATAAATTGAGAGGAAATTAAAAAAAAAAAAGAAAACAAAACAAAAAACCCAACAAGCCCTAGACCCCAAAATAAAATACATTGTAAAAAGATAATACCAACAGGTTAAAGTGTTTGTGTATACCTAAAAGGTTCTAGTCTGAATGCTTTAAAAAGAGGGCTCTCTTACCCTTGTGCTGTCTAGCACAAGTCAGTTGCTATCTCTCTTCTACATCTTGTTTTTTTCCAAACTTTAGATTTCAGCTGTTCTATATCACATCTGGTTTAAATTTTGAACAGACACTTTCATGTCAGATGCAGATTTTTTTCCAAAGAGTGACATACGTTTGCTGTTGTATTAGACAGTGTTGTATCAAAAAATAGATTGATTTAATTTTTCTTTAGCTTCCTTCAATATAAAAAATGTTTAACTTTCTGAAATAATTCCTGCAGAAACTTTGGGTCTCATTCTGGCCTGTTGTGCATGTGGAAGTGGCAGGCATACATCTGAAGACAGAATTGGGTCCTTTGTTCTTAAAATGTTCTGCTGCTTCTCATGGTGTATGTTGGAGATGTTGCTTGAATTTGTATTTGACCTGCTGGGCTTGTACTCAAGTTCCCCCTTATATTTTATCTATTCAAAAAGAAGCAGTGCAATATATATTCTGTAATTTATAATGTCTATGCTATATAAGCTTTTTAAGGTGTTAGCAATGGCAAATCTTTTCTCCACTGACAGCTACTGTCACAAATTTATCAGAGAGAGGAATGATACTAGTGGTAGTGCTCAGATGAAAATTGGGACGCTGCGAGAAGATGTGTTTGTTAACCAAACTGTACCGATACAGTTTCCTTATATGCGTTGTAGTCTGTGACGCTATTGAAAGCCATTTAGCTTTTTTCGTCAGTGGGTCGCAAAGGAGGCAAGTGTCACCATCTCCATTAATAATGGGAAAATGGGGACATTTGGAATTGGGACAGCTTGTCCAAGTTTAGTGAGTAGGTCAGCTGGCAGAGCTGGGAAGTGAGCATGGTCTCTTGAATGCAGCACTGTCTACCAGTTTGTGCTGTCAGCCCTCGGTGCTCTTCCCAAGAGCTCGTCTGTCCTCGGAGGTGGCAGCCATCAGGCGTGTGTGTGCAGCAGCTTGTGGAGCAGCTGTGTCTGTGCCTGGAGGGCTGCTCGGTGGCCATGGGCTCACCTGGCTTGGAGGTAAACAAGTATGTATGTGGGTATGGGTTATTGTGGTGGCCATGGCTCAAAACTTAAAATCGAGAAAACTGACTGAAAAAGTAACGGTTCCCATCTTGGATGCTGTATTTGTCGTTCTGCCTGCTGTTACAGGGCACCTGCAGAACTTGCTGTAGCCACAACTATTTGAGGTTACTATGGAATGATAATCTTTATTGGAAGAGATTGCTCTTTTCCGATTCCAGTTAACGATTAGTATACTTTTCAGGCCTGACTAAAAGTATTTAAAAGGGTTTGGTAACTAGTTCTAGCCTCCAGAGGACTCCGGTGTGCACTTTCATGTTCCTTAGTGCCTGCTCCCCACTGTCTTACTGCCTACCGCGTTTTGAGCAGAAGTGGACGGAGGCTTTCATGGCTGACCAGCTCTGCTCATCAGTTGGCTGGGCAGTTCCCGTCAAACACAGCGCTGTGAACAGGGCACCAGCTTCCTCACGGGCAGCAGACAGGTTCCCGTTGACTTGCATGTGTATGGCCTAATGCTCCCACCATTAGCCTGATTTTCAGTGTGCTGAGAACTGCAGCTTCTGTTAATCAGTGGGATCTAAGTGTAATTAGCATTTACGAAGGGACCACTCAGATGCCCTGCTGCCACAGCTTTCCAAGTCTGTTGATGGAATGGAAAGAGACCAAGAACCGAACCCTGTTCTCCGGTCCCCTGTCTGCCACCAGGAGATTAGAGGCTAGCCTGAACAGGATGGAAATGGCATCCTGAATTTTAATTATTTATCTGTGCACTTTTTTATATCTTCTCATTGCTTGGATATTTCATCTTATCTTAAAAATATTTATTTGAAATTGTCAGTGATCAAAGGCTGGGAAACAAAACCGAGCTGGATATGATTTTTTTTTTTCTTCTTTTGGAGGAAATTGGAGTGTCAGGATAATTCTTGTGTATGCAAACTTTACAAGATGAAGCCAATCCAAATGTTATATCCTTAAGCTTAATAGTAGAAGATTAAAACTAACATACATATATATGATCAATTTTACGTACTGTGAGAATTCAAAGAGAACTGGTATATCTTGTTTTTAATTCAAATTAAGTGATTTTTACTTGATCATTTTATACACACACACACACACACACACTCCCTCACAAGCACACGTCTGTGTACTGAATTGATAAAGAAAGAACTCTGGTTAAATAATCCACTTTTGTCTGACAACGGAATCAGTTATAGAGGTGCAAATATGCAGAAAGCTATTTGGAAATGCATCCTCGTAGTTGTCAGGTTTTATTATGCAGGAAGGTGTCATGTTTGTTACGAAGCTGAGTGCAGATGGCAGAGTGGAAGAAATGGATCACTAATTTTAACAATGATTAATGAACAGAGATAGAAAATGAATTACATTGGACTATCGGAGGCAAGAAATATTTTTGAGAAAATTTTGACTCATCTGCTGTGCTGTTCTCTGTAAATTATTTTCTGAAATTCTATATGTTGTCAACAGTTGACTGCATTTTCCATTACTGTCTATTTCTGTTCTTAAGTACTTTTGTGTTATTAGAGATACATAATTTCAAAATACCAATACATTCCTGATTACTTAGAGAAAATATATGTAACAGTATGAATGTTCCAAAGGCTCTGGCCACAAATGTCCAGTTTTATAATACTTTCTTATTCTTCACCATTTTATCACTACATTAGAAATATTTAGTGTAATTTTATTCTTTTATTAATAAAAGGAGGTAGTTGGGGCAGAGGAGTCGTTCTGTGTTTTTTATAAAAATAAGGAAAAATGTAGACGCAAAGTTAACAATAAAATGCAGCCAAGTGGGTTAGCGTGGTTTTAAGCTTACAGTGCTGATTCCACCATTTGTGATTTCACAGTCTAACCGGGAAAAACATACACACAGCTGCTTTTTAAATTGCTACCACCCACGTGCTCCCCTCCTTCACTATAAACTCTGCTGCCGCATATGCACTCCCTGCACTTACCCACGCGCTCAGTGCCCGGTCTCGCACATCCCAGGCTTCAGGGGGAAAACGGAAGTTGCCACTAAGTTATAATGTGTTGTTTATCCTTGTTTTACAACCTGCTGAGATGTGCAGCCTCCCCAGCTAACCCGTGCTTCTTGCCGTTTGGATTTGAGAGCTGTGTGGGGCTCGCCCATCCTCAAAGGAGGATTAGTTCCGCTTGGAAAGAGCTGTGTCCTCAGCCCCCGTTCCCTCCAATATTAAAATATATATTAAAATAGGAGAGAAATGCAGTGACTGAAACAGAATTAAATGTTTCCATTGTCAATTATATAGAGGCCCAGAAGTTGAGGTAAAATAGGGTCAAAGGCTGGCTAGCTCTTCAACAGTGCCGTGAGGTGTTTGCAGGGGGGAGAAGAGAGAAGGGGTCTGACAGGTGAGATGCAGTGCCTGGCGCCTGTGTTGCAATGACTGCTGTCAGCCTGCCCGGGAGGCATGCAGGTGGACTGTTTTAGAAGCGAGGGGAACCCATGATATTCAGGAAAACAGTGCCTTGGTGTTTTTGGAAAGCTCTCTGGCATGCGTACATCCTGGATCCCTTTTGATGGCATCACGCCAAATCTCTCTTCTGGTCTCCAGGACTGGACAGTTGCCTGTGGTCCAACCGTGGGTGTTGGAAGGTAGATGGTCATGTTTTTTCTGTGTCTCTAGAGTGTTTGTGTTGTTATTTTGGTGATAGTCGTGTTAGTAAGCTTTGGTAATTCATTGAATGATGTTTAATTACATTGCTACTACCTGATACTACACATGAAGCAAAGCTTAGACCTCTTTAGCAGGTTTCGTTCCAGGCAGGAAAGTGCCCCTGTTTACATTTGATCTGAATTTGGCCTGTCACGTCTCATTAACCGTGTGTGGTAGGTGACTATACTTCACTCCATTGCTGAGACCTCCTCCTGTTTGATGCTTTATGTTAACATGGTCGTCTGTACTTTCTGCTGTTTAAGGACCTGATCCTTTTACTTGTGTGAAGAGCTCATTCAAGAAATCTCATTGATTTCAAGGAGACTGTTTGTGTGCAAAAGAAGTGCTTGGCAGGATTCAGTCTTAGGCAAGCAGCTTTATTGCTAAAGTATCCACTTCTCTGTATGCAAAGTAATATTCTAAAGATTGCTTGCTGTTGTGTAAAAGAAAACAGTAATTCTTGGGGTAGGTGTAAAAATTACTAAATAAATTTGTACAATTTCCACATAAATGATCTCTTTCCTGCAACATCAGGCTATGGTAGGAGACACATCTTCCTGAAGAGACATGTTGGGCTTGTGAGCAAATGGCAATTTCATGTCCATTGCCTCTTTTACAAGCATCGGGCTCAATCCTGCTGCTGCTAAGCGTACGGCAGTTGTGATTTTTAACTTTCGATGCTGAAGGAGAAATGTGCTTTGAGAACTTCAGACTCAAGTTTCCAGGAGCTTCAGTCATAAATACAGGTATATAAGATGCTCATGAATGATTAACTCTATCTAAATTGTGCTTACTTTTGCAGAAATACTTGAAAAATGCACTGCTCTTCAAAATACATCAGGGGAGATTCCCCTGTAGCATTTTGGGTCTTGGAAATATGTAAACTAACCTGGAGTAATTTGAACTTTTATCATCGGTTTGCATCGGTAGCCAAGATTTGTGATTTCTTCCATATTCTGTTTCAAGGTGTACCCTAATCTTGCTAGAAAGTGTGAGAGAAAATTTTAAATTACTTTATGAATGACTCTAACTCTAGTATTTTGCATGTAATTATGGTCCTGATGGGAACATACTTTAGAAAAACAACTACTGGAACAATACAAGTCCTGCTCAGGTTACATAGCATATGCTAAACACTGAGAAAACATACACTGTGCTTTAGTGAACAAGGTAGGGGAATGCTCCTGGGAGCCAATTTAGAATGTGACTTAAGGCAAGTGTGGCTTTTTGTCTGTTTCTTTTGGCAAACTGGTAAAACAGCGGTGGTGGCTGGAAGTCCCTGGTAAGCCCTGAGGTTGCTGTGCCTCTACAGAGACCAGTCTGTACCAAGACCTTCATGAGGATGGGTAGGTGTTAGCTTTGGACCTTGCTTTTGTTTGGGGAAATTAGTATTGCTCTCACAGGCTTCTCTTCTACCTTGTCCTTGTGTGGCAGAGCTGAGATGTGGAACTTGAACAGAGGTACACGAGAAACAATGAGGTTTTGGCAAACCACTGCTGCCACTACAGTAGTACTATTTTCCACCTCGGTAAAAAACAGTTAAAATGGCACACACACACCCTTTTTTTTTTCTTTTTAATAGGATCAATATATATGCAGTGAAGTGGCTGTGTGATCAATGTGCTGATTTAGGTTTTCAAAATTTCCTGTTTGATAGTATAGTTCTACTTGAATTGTTACTCTATATATATATAAAGGCATGGTTTTGTACCTATTGAGACACATTATTTGACTGAATGTTGGTAACATTGCAGACATAAGGGTATGGGTGCGAATAAAAATGCCCTGTGGTCCTTCTTAGACCTCAAGTGGCTCATCTTAATTTCTTATGGCATCTTATTAGTTGAAGCTAATGGAAGTAACCTTAACTAAATTTTGCCTCAGTGTTCTATAAAAAGCAGGAAGCACAATGAAAAAAGCGTGGTTTAAAAAACATTGGTTTTGTTGGTGTGACAGCTTATGCGCATAAACCATTGCAAAATGTTGTGGGACTGACCCCTCGGTTTTCACCATTATCTTATGGTGGAGTAGATATATATACTGGAGTAGAAGAGTCAGAAGATAATAGAAGAGTTAGAAGAGGGTCTGCGTTGACATTGACATTTTCCACTTGAGTGCTTTTTTCCTTATGTTTTTCTGTGTATGTACAGTACTGTGTTTTAGAAGATTTAACACATTTACGTAATATATACATGCAAACAAAGGCGTATGTATATGTATTTGAAATACCAAATATTAATACTAATATGAGCTATACCATGATCTAGAGGATATCCAGGAGGCCTGTCATACTTCTATTACTTCAGGTAAATAACTGATTGACCTTTGTGGTGTGCTGATACTTCACTAATCAGAACCTGAAATCTGTATAACAACACTTCATTTACTTGATAGACAAAAGAACAATTGCACTTGAAGTAATGTGATTTCTAAATAGACACTGCCTGTCAAAAATAAATGCATTAGAAGTAAAATGTAGCTCAAGGAGACAATTAGCAAACAGAGGTGACACTGTAAACAGGTGCACCCATTATTCCCAAAGCTTGTGGCAATATATTCACATCTTTTAGACTGATGGAAGATCATGTGACAGTTTGGTGAATTATCTATCTGTATCATCTGACTGATGAAGCCTGCTGCAGTTGCAGATCATTTAAAAATGCATCTCACAAATTACATGGTAGCTGGGAAAAAATGCAGGTTTTTCCGAACAATGCTTTTCTAAAGCTATGTGCTGGAATACCTAATTTTTCTTTGAAAGGATGTAGACCATTTCATTATGCTATGTATACAGTCAGTTAAGGTTGTGCAAATTCATTACAATGTTTGTTAATCTATAAAACATTTTCTATTCCAGTTTTAGTGACATTGAATATTTTTTTATGTGCTATTTCTGAAACATTTTTTCCTATGAGCTGAAAGGGAATAACACATTTTTTTATATAGACTTCTTAAATCGCTACTTATCAAGGAAGATTTGAGATGAGAACATTTGACCTACATCTTTTTGTGGGTTATTGGATTTTTTTTTTTCCTACATAGAAAATGTAAAACAAACAAGAAAGAATCTATAAACAAACTCCCTCTTTCTTTCTCTACTAGACTGTGATGAGAGCAGTATCACTTATGAAACGTCCTCTTATGTGATGTGGTGAAAACTGCCTCAGATGGTGTTTTGTAATTTGATGCACTAACAAGATAGTTAAGAATGAAAAATGCATTTTCCCAAGCTATCATTTCATAAGTATTTTTTATATTTTCTTCTCTTTAAAACTGTGAATTGATGATTGTTTCAGTAGAAGTAGAGTTGTATGTCGGTGGATACTTGTTCCTGATGACAATTGAGCTCCAACAGGACACCCTGAACACCTGACCATATTATTGTATCCTGTTTTGTTTTTTTTTTTTTTTTTTTATTGCTACCAACTTCAATTATAGTTATAATTCAAGGCACTCCTATGGAACTAGATACACCGTAAAACTGCCTTTTGTCATTTGGCATATACCTATTCCCAACAGAGGTGCTTCTGAGATGCCCCAGGATCAGAATTGGAGATTTTCATTTTCCCCTTACTGTTCCATACCAAAATCCTGCTGGTAACATCCATCTCTAAAGGAGCACAAGTAAAGAAAAACTTTAAATCTTTTCAGCAATTAATAGACAGTGGGCTTGGTCCTGCAAACCCTCTAATTTTTGCTATTAATTGCACATAAAAGTCATACAAGCTCAGAGGCGAACTGAATTGAAGTAGTCCTGCAGATCTCAGGAAGACTCTGGAAGAGTCTAAGGTTGTTTATTTCGGGGGTTTTCACATAACTGTTTTCCATTAGGTGGCTGAAGAACTGGCTCACTGAATATTTGGTGTGGAGGCTACATTGCTCTTGTATACTTGCCCTACCCTAAGTCTTTATGTAGATGTTAGCAAAAAGGTTGCATTTCACCTGTTTCACCATCTATTGTAAGTGGGTGTCAGATGCCAGTCCTCTTGAAATAATGCTTTTATCAGGAATGGTGTAATATTGTCTTGAGGGCTTTTGGGGGGCTGATTTTGGGAGGGGGCTGCTCTCGGTAGCCCCTCTCAGGCTTGACTGAAAGGGCTTGTCCTGCACGTCAGGGCAGGAGAAAGGGGAGGGATGAGGGACAGGCGAGGTGGGCCTCCTGCACTGCCCTTCTGCTGGCACTGCTGCCCGAACACAGCTCTCGTGTTCCTTTGTAACATCTGGACAGCGGAAGAAAATAATTGTGGCCTTTGTCAGTATTGATATGCCAATGTTTATTGTGTATCTATCTGTGATGGGCACACTTCTGCTTTTTGTGGTTGTGTTTATTTTGTAGCTTTTTACTGGTTGTTCCTGTGTCATCTTTGGTCTACATTTACAACCTGTACATGTAGATGCAGATCACTTCAGAGGAGTTTGTCTGCTTAAACCAGAGTAAATTTGGATTATGGTGGTCTCTGACTGGCAGCTCTCTGACAAAATGCTTTTGAATTGGAACATGCCAATTTTGACTACTTTTTTTCATGAATGGGTGGCTTGGGATTGAATTTGTCATCAAATGGGGAAAGGGAGAAGGACCTGTGCTATCTACGGGGCTGTTGTTCAGGTCAAGTCTGAAGCCCTGATCTGCCTTTCAGGTGGGGCTTTGCATGGAGCCAGTTTTTTCTGGACAGTGAATACTGAATTATGTTACTCAAGTGGAGTAGTTCCAAGTGAGGGGCAGTGGCTGATGCTGAGGGCTGTGGGTGGGTGCATTCGGGTGAGATGTGGGGTGTGAGACCTGCCAGTCCGGGGACCTCGGCTTTGCTGCGCTCTCGGCTGCCCTGCGGCAGTGGTGGGTGGGAGGGGAGGGAAAAGGAGACTGACAGAGGGTATCTTGCTT